>NC_059203.1:20110454-20410454 GCF_020615455.1 Coregonus clupeaformis | reverse complement strand
TAGGTAGTTATCAAGCTGGTCTTACCCTAGTCTTCAGCTTAGGCAGGCGTCTCTGCCAGCAGATATAGATGAGACCAGAGGCGATGATGACCACACAGACAGAACCTATGATCACCAGGACCACGAACAGCTTCCCGTAGTCACTACGCGTCTGACTGGGTCTGGAGTGACAGGTGCTAGCACTGCTGTAGCTCTGTATACCGATCTGGAACCAGAACCAGACATATGGAACAGTTCAGTTTCATTCAGACAGATGAATTACTAGCCTGGTCCCAGAGGTGCTGTATGTGCTCAGTCGACTCCTACTATGTGGATCAGGCTAACAAACTACTGTACAGATGTACAAAATATAAGGTTGTAAATTCCAAGGAATAAAAGTGTCTTACCTCGTGTAAACCGTTCCTTATCTCTCCTAACATCGACAGCACATCCTTGGTGGCAATGACTCCTAAAAGACAGGCAGATTTCAGAAATAAATCAATTATATGCACAAGCCAAAGTAAGCAAGCCTGATGTGAGCAACCTCTGAGAAGTGAAGTACAGTTCTGTACTACAGACTCCAGAAAAATTCAACTCAAAATCACACATTCCCTAATGAACTCCAGTAAAACTATGCCCATTAGTAGGCCTGGAACTTGACTGAAGGGACCAGAGTTCTTTGTTGGCAAAGCTGGGTCCTACCCACAGTCATAGGTCCTACCCAATGATGCAATACTGTATGTCTGTTGTCGTCCTCTTACCGTGTTCGCTGGCCAGTGTGATGAGCAGCTGGTGGTCCTGCCTGGTGGGTTTAGAGAGAGAGATGAGCCAGGAGCCCTGAGGACTGTTCATCTTCCTAGAGAAGGCTGTTTCTAGTAGCTCCAGGAGACGGTCCCCACTCTCCACACGGAACTCATCCTGACCAGGAGGCAGAGGAGAGAGAGGTCACAGGGTTAGACTTAGGGCAGAGTTAGTTGGTTAGTTAGTTAGATAGATAAGGCTGTCTCTACACTTAAAAGCTACACTCCAAAAGGGTTCCAAAAGGGTTCTTCGGCTGTCCCCATAGGAGAACCCTTTTTGGTTCCAGGTAGAACCCTTTTGGGTTCCATGTCATGGAACCCAAAATAGTTCTACCTTGAACCAAAATGGTTCTACCTGGAACCAAAAAGGGTTCTTCAAAGTGTTATTTTATGGGGACAGCCGAAGAACCCTTTTAGGTTCTAGATAGCACCTCTAAGAGTGTATCTAGAACCTAAAAGGGTTCTTCGGCTGTCCACACAGGAGAACCATTTGAAGAACCCTTTTTGTTCCAGGTAGAACCCCATATAGATCCATTTTTACAGAGGGGTCTACATGGAATCAAAAAGGGTTCTCTTATGGGGACAGCTGAAGAACCCTTTTGGAACCCTTTTTTCTAAGAGTGTTGTAGCTCCAGGAGCCGGCCCCCACTCTCCACACGGAACTCATCCTGATAACAAAAACAGTAGAGGTCAGAGGTCACGGTCACAGTGAAAACAGGGGAACCAGGTAGCCTGGTTGTTGTCAGATCAGTTTGGTGTGTGCTTTAGCCAACTCCTATGAAGTTAAGGAACTAGCAGAAACAAAAACAGATCTGGGGCCTGAGGATAGGGTAGAGTACACAAACAAACAGACAAACAAATATGCAACTGTTTAACAGTGGAGGTAAAAAGAGAAGGTCGGGTGGTGATGTTGTCTGTTGTTGTCACGATCGTTGACAGATGAAGCGGACCAAGGCGCAGCGTGATAAGCGTACATTCTTTATTTGTGTACACAACGAACCAAAACAACAAACGAAACGATACGTGAAGTCCTAGGTTATACACAAAACCTTACGGAACAAGATCCCACAAAACTAACATGCCAAAAGGCTGCCTAAGTATGGTCCCCAATCAGATACAACGAGCTACAGCTGTCTCTGATTGGGAACCACCCTGGCCAACATAGATATAAACGATCTAGAACGAAAAACATAGAAAACTAAACAATGAAAATCCACACCCTGGCTCAACATTTAAGAGTCCCCAGAGCCAGGGCGTGACAGTACCCCCCCACCCCAAAGGCGCGGACTGCGACCGCGCCAACCAAACACAAGAGGGTAGGGGCCGGGTGGGCATTCCGCTCCGGGCGTGACCACCACTCTCTCACCACCCCCCCGTTGCGCCCCTGATCTGGTCTGGCCCAGCTGGCCGGAGCTGGACTGGACACCGGTGGAGCGGATTGCTCTGGCTCCGGAATGGAGCAGCTGCCCGGTGCCGGACCAGGCACCGGTGGAACAGGCACGGGCCGTGCCGGACTGAAGACGCGCACCACTGGCTTGGTGTGGGGAGCAGGAACGGGCCGGACCGGGCTGACGACGCGCACCACTGGCTTGGTGCGGGGAGCAGGAACGGGCCGGACCGGGCTGACGACACGCACCACTGGCTTGGTGCGGGGAGCAGGAATGGGCCGGACCGGGCTGACGACGCGCACCACTGGCTTGGTGCGGGGAGCAGGAACGGGCCGGACCGGGCTGACGACGCGCACCACAGGCTTGGTGCGGGGAGCAGGAACAGGCCGGACTGGGCTGGCGACGCGCACCACAGTCTTGGTGCGGGGAGCAGGAACAGGCCGGACCGGGCTGACGACGCGCACCACAGGCTTGGTGCGAGGGACAGGAACAGGCCGGACCGGGCTGGCGACGCGCACCACAGGCTTGGTGCGAGGGACAGGAACAGGCCGGACCGGGCTGGTGACGCGCACCACTGGCTTGGTGCGGGGAGCAGGAACGGGCCGGACCGGGCTGGCGACGCGCACCACTGGCTTGGTGCGGGGAGCAGGAACAGGCCGGACCGGGCTGGCGACGCGCACCACTGGCTTGGTGCGGGGAGCAGGAACGGGCCGGACCGGCGACGCGCACCACTGGTTTGGTGCGGGAGGCCGGACCGGGCTGGCGACGCGCACCACAGGCTTGGTGCGAGGGACAGGAACAGGCCGGACCGGGCTGGCGACGCGCACCACTGGCTTGGTGCGGGGAGCAGGAACGGACCGGGCTGGCGACGCGCACCACCGGCTTGGTGCGAGGGACAGGAACAGGCTGGGCTGGACTGTGGAGACGGACTGGAGGTCTGGAGCGGAGAGCTGACACAACCCGTCCTGGCTGATGCCTATTTCCACACAATCTGTGTGAGGCATCAGCACAGGACGTACAGGGCTGTGCACTCGTACTGGCACTACAGCACGTGGCACTGGCGCAGGATATCCGGGACCGAGGAGGGGTACTGGAGGCCACGAGCGTTGAGCCGGCACACTCCGTCCTGGCTGCATGCCCACCTTAGCACGACACGTGCGTGGTGCTAGCACAGGACGTACAGGACTGTGCCGGAACACTCGTGGCACAGTACGTGGCTCCGCAAAACACGGAACCTGCCCAGTCTCACGCTGCCTAGCCTGAGTTCGGGGAGTTGGCTCTGCTCTACCTCTAGGCTCCGCCAACCACCCTTCCAGCACCCCAAACCTGGTGGCCTCCTCTCCTAGTCCGCCGATTCGCCCTGTAGCTGCCTCCAGCAGCCCCGTCGTCCACGCCGTGTGCCCCACCCCAAAAAATGACTTGGGGTTGCCTCTCGCGTGTCCGTCGTCGGCACGGTTGGCGCCGTATCTCCTCTCCTGCCTGGGCATTTACTTTTGCCCATGGCCATCTGCCTGCGAATATGTCCTCCCATGACCACCATTCGCCAACCTGGGACATCGCCAACTTCTCCTCCTGGGCACACTGCTTGGTCCTCTGGTGGTGGGATCTTCTGTCACGATCGTTGACAGATGAAGCGGACCAAGGCGCAGCGTGATAAGCGTACATTCTTTATTTGTGTACACAACGAACCAAAACAACAAACGAAACGATACGTGAAGTCCTAGGTTATACACAAAACCTTACGGAACAAGATCCCACAAAACTAACATGCCAAAAGGCTGCCTAAGTATGGTCCCCAATCAGAGACAACGAGCTACAGCTGTCTCTGATTGGGAACCACCCTGGCCAACATAGATATAAACGATCTAGAACGAAAAACATAGAAAACTAAACAATGAAAATCCACACCCTGGCTCAGCATTTAAGAGTCCCCAGAGCCAGGGCGTGACAGTACCCCCCCAAAGGCGCGGACTGCGACCGCGCCAACCAAACACAAGAGGGTAGGGGCCGGGTGGGCATTCCGCCTCGGAGGCGGATCCGGCTCCGGGCGTGACCACCACTCTCTCACCACCCCCCCGTTGCGCCCCTGATCTGGTATGGCATGCCAAGTATGGTGTTGAATTAATCCCACTTCCTCACACTCCTGTGTAGGATCTGCTGTTTCCAAAACAAAACGTGTCGTTCTGTGGATCTGAGTTCTGTCCTCCTCCCTGCTGGGTCCTACTGGTTACTCTGCAGCGGTTGGCGTGACAACCCAAAAGGTCACATTGATTATAATCGCATGGCTTTGTGCTGTTTCCATGGTGACGGGGGACTTTTGGGTGATGGAGGGGGTGTGATGGATGGCGAGGAGGATGTTGTGATTAAGGACCGACTGTCAGAGGACAGAAAGGGCTGCCGTCTGTCTGTCTGCTAGCTCCTGGGTTGTCTCACAGTGAAGGACAACAATGGAGTTGTCTGAATCTATTGACTAGCTTGGTTAAAACAGACTGAACACTACACTCACTACAGTTTCACTAGTGTTCAGGCTGGTTTAACCAGGCTACCATCTGATGGCATCCCATCATGCCATATTGATTCAATTATAGATTTAACTAGTGGGCATGACATTATTGTAGGGAATTGTCTAAGCAACAGCAGCAATACAGCGCTGCATTATTACGGTTCTAAAATACCTGTATGATCTATTTAGTCACGTTGTGGTACTCACACAGTCAACGTTGTCTGACATGTTGAGGATGACGTAGCCCTTCCCAGCCAGATCGCTCCAGTCCACACAGATCACCTGGTGGTTACACGAAGAGAGGAGTTAATATGAGCTGGTAAGAGGTTGTCAAACCAATCGCAACGCTCAAAATATACAGTTCCATAGTGTGACAGATTGGGTTCAAACCAGTCTCCTACATGCCACGACACTGTGTTAACCCGCTGAGCTAAAGCTTGGGCATTACCTCAGGGAGCTAACACAAGTCTTCAGGTCTCAGGTTACTCATCATATGATCATAGTTTACTGGACTACATGAGAGATACCACTGTACCTGCTGTATCTCCTGTGAGAAGTGTGCACCAGGGAGGAGCTCTGCCTCTGTATACAGCTCTGTTCCTCCATGTTTGACCTCCTGCTCCTCCTCCTCCTGCCTCCTCTCCTCCTCCTGGCCCTCCCTCCCAGGGAACACCTCCTCGTCCTCTAGACGATCCCAGGAGTCCTCTGTGAAGCCGACCGTGGGGGCCAAAGAAGTAGAGGGGACCGTGGTCAGGGGAGAGATGTCCCCTCCTCTCCCTCCTCTTCCCCAGTCACTCCCAGGTCCTCCAAGGACCACTGCCTCCTCTTCCTCCACCACCTCCTCCCGGCCTTCTGTATGAGTGTTGTCCGGCTGGAGGGGCCCAAAGCTGGGGAAGACACCCACCTCTGGGAGGGTGGGTCTGGAGGTGGCGATGGAGGCGTCAGGCTCAGTGGTGGGACTCTCCCTCTTCATCTCCCCATCCGTCTCCTCCTCCTCCTCCTCCTCCTCTGCTACCTCTTCCTCCACTGTGTCCCCAGGAGGTGATTCCGGGCCACCGTGTACTGGGACATATTGTGGGTCTAAGGTGGTTGAATCTACAGGAGCCACAGGGTCAGCAGCAGGGATGGTGGTGGTGGCAGGCAGGGCCTGGCTCTGGTCATAGCCAGGCTCCATGGGGAGGCCGCTGGACTCTCTCTCCATCTCCCATAGCTCCCGCTCCAGGTTCTCCACCTCAGTCATGAAAGGAGAGGTTTGGTTCCCCTGTCTGGGTTCCTCCACAGGAGAGGTGGAGGACTGGGAGAGGGTCTGACTGTAACCTGAGACGATCAAGAAGACATTGTAGTAGTTGATTTTATAGTACAGAGATGACCAGGTATTTGATAGTACACACAATAATAACAATATGATTTACTTGTTTTATTTGGAATGCAGTAACAGATTGGGATTAACTCAGGAAGGCTCTTTAACTCTGTGTTGTGACATGTGACATGTGTTTCAGTGTGACTGGGACAGATGTATTATCCACAACACAGACGGAACGTCAATCCCTAGTGAAAATATTTGGCATGGGCCCTCAAATCCTCAAAAAGTTATACAGCTGCACCATTGAGAGAATCTTGACTGGCTGCATCACTGCTTGGTATGGCAACTGCATCGCCCCCCTCGATCGCATGGCGCTACAAAGTGTGATGCGGACAGCCCAGTACATCACTGGGGCCGAGCTTCCTGCCATCCAGGACCTCTATATCAGGCGGTGTGGTAGGAAGGCCCGGACAATCGTTAGACTCCAGCCACCCAAGCCATAGACTATTCTCTCTGCTTCCGCACGGCAAGGGGTACCGGAGCGACAAGTCTGACACCAACAGGCTCCTGAACAGCTTCTATCCCCAAGCCATAAGACTGCTCAATAGCTAACAAAATGGCTACATGGACTAAATTATATGCATTTACCTGACTCTATGTACACAGGACTCTACTCACTCACACTCACTCACACACACACACACACACACACTTAATTTGCTCACATACATACACACACACACACTCACATACAATCATCATATACGCTGCTGCTACTCTGTTTATCATATATTCTGATACCTAGTCCCCTTATCCCTATACATATCTACCTCCATCACTCCAGTATCCCTGCACATTGTTAATATGGTATTGGAACTGACCCTGGAACTGACTCTATATATACAGTTGAAGTCGGAAATTTACATACACTTAGGTTGGAGTCATTAAAACTCGTTTTTCAACCACTCCACAAATTTCTTGTTAACAAAATATAGTTTTGGCAGGTCGGTTAGGACATCTACTTTGTGCATGACACAAGGAATTTTTCCAACAATTGTTTACAGACAGATTATTTCACTTATAATTCACTGTATCACAATTCCAGAGGGTCAGAAGTTCACATACACTAAGTTGACTGTGCCTTTAAACAGCTTGGAAAATTCCAGAAAATGATGTCATGGCTTTAGAAGCTTTTGATAGGCTAATTGACATCATTTGAGTCAATTGGAGGTGTACCTGTGGGATGGATTTCAAGGCCTACCTTCAAACTCAGTGCCTCTTTGCTTGACATCATGGGAAAATCTAAAGAAATCAGCCAAGACCTCAGAAAAAAAATGGTGGACCTCCACAAGTCTGGTTCACCCTTGGGAGTAATTTCCAAACGCTTGAAGGTACCACGTTCATCTGTACAAACAATAGTACGCAAGTATAAACACCATGGGACCACGCAGCCGTCATACCGCTCAGGAAGGAGACGCGTTCTGTCTCCTAGAGATGAACGTACTTTGGTGCGAAAAGTGCAAATCAAACCCAGAACAGCAGCAAAGGACCTTGTGAAGATGCTGGAGGAAACGGGTACAAAAGTATCTATATCCACAGTAAAACAAGTCTTATATCGACATAACCTGAAAGGCCGCTCAGCAAGAAAGAAGCCACTGCTCCAAAACCGCCATAAAAAAGCCAGACTACGGTTTGCAACTGCACATGGGGACAAAGATCATACTTTTTGGAGAAATGTCCTCTGGTCTGATGAAACAAAAATAGAACTGTTTGCCCATAATGACCATCGTTATGTTTGGAGGAAAAAGGGGAAGGCTTGCAAGCCGGAGAACACCATCCCAACCGTGAAGCACGGGGGTGGCAGCATCATGCTGTGGGGGTGCTTTGCTGCTGGAGGGACTGGTGCACTTCACAAAATAGATGGCATCATGAGGAAAGAAAATTATGTGGATATATATTGAAGCAACATCTCAAGACATCAGTCAGGATGTCCCCCCCCCCAGAGGAGGACTGAGCTAATGCTAAAAGACGACTGGCATCACAATTAGCCTGGTGCTGTATTGTAGGCGGTGGAACTCTTCTATCTCTGTCAAGAGCCATTCATGTTCGTCATGACGTTGAACAAACAAAGACAGAGAGGAGCTAGCTAAAACACAAACAGACTCAGTTCCAAAACCATAGCCTGGTCCCAGATCTATTTGTGCTGTCTTGCCAACTCCTATAGACAGCACATAGACTGAACCACCAGGCTAAGCTAGGCTACATAACAACAGAGGCTACAGAGACTAAACTGCTGCTGGTGCTTTCTGCCTGAAAGCCGACTCCACCCGATATCTGCAGCGTGGAATCCCATTTGCTACCGCCGTGCAGACCTGGGTTCAAATACTAACTGAAATCATTCAGATACTTTTAGTGTCTGCTCTAGCCTGCCTGGAGTACCAGGTGGGCTGGGATTTGCAGTTTTGGGACTATTCCATTTGTCTTTTAAGCTAGGCGAGTTCAATCAAGCACAGATCAAGTATTTTAAATTATTTTAAATATCATTTGAACCCAGGTCTGCCACTGTGGCGTGCGCGTGCCTGTTTGGGCAGTGAAAGATATCCCCATTCCACCTTCTGCATAATGCAAGGAATCAGAATCCACTTTCTCTTGGTGGAGACAACATGTAGAAGAATTCTGCAGTGCCCAGCCCACCAAAATAAAACAGTTCTGGGCCTAACTATACCCATTTCAGCAATATCATATTCACTTCTACAGTGTGTCTAGGTTTTTTTTAATTTATTTTATTTCACCTTTATTTAACCAGGTAAGCCAGTTGAGAACAAGTTCTCATTTACAACTGCGACCTGGCCAAGATAAAGCAAAGCAGTGCGATAAAAACAACAACACAGAGTTACATATGGGGTAAAACAAAACATAAAGTCAGAAATACCACAGAAAATATATATACAGTGTGTGCAAATGTAGTAAGTTATGGAGGTAAGGCAATAAATAGGCCATAGTGCAAAATAATTACAATTAGTATTAACACTGGAATAATAGATGTGCAAGAGATGATGTGCAAATAGAGATACTGGGGTGCAAATGAGCAAAATAAATAACAATATGGGGATGAGGTAGTTGAGTGGGCTAATTTCAGAAGGGCTGTGTACAGGTGCAGTGATCGGTAAGGTGCTCTGACAACTGATGCTTAAAGTTAGTGAGGGAGATAAGAGTCTCCAGCTTCAGAGATTTTTGCAGTTCGTTCCAGTCATTGGCAGCAGAGAACTGGAAGGAATGGCGGCCAAAGGAGGTGTTGGCTTTGGGGATAAATATAATATAATATGCCACTTAGCAGACGCTTTTATCCAAAGCGACATACAGTCATGTGCGCATACATTTTTACATATGGGTGGTCCCGGGGATCGAACCCACTACCCTGGCGTTACAAGCGCCGTGCTCTAACAATTGAGCTACGGGATGACCAGTGAGATATACCTGCTGGAACGCATACTACGGGTGGGTGTTGCTATGGTGACCAATGAGCTAAGATAAGGCGGAGATTTGCCTAGCAGTGATTTATAGATGGCCTGGAGCCAGTGGGTTTGCCGACGAATATGTAGTGAGGACCAGCCAACAAGAGTGTACAGGTCACAGTGGTGGGTAGTATATGGGGCTTTGGTGACAGAACGGATGGCACTGTGATAGACTACATCCAATTTGCTGAGTAGAGTGTTGGAGCCTATTTTGTAAATGACATCTTTACAATAGTTTTTTTTTTCGGGGGGTAAGGGGGGGTAGAAGGATTACTTTATCCTATCCTAGATATTCCTTAAAGAGGTGGGGTTTCAAGTGTCTCCGGAAGGTGATGAGTGACTCCGCTGTCCTGGCGTCGTGAGGGAGCTTGTTCCACCATTGGGGTGCCAGAGCAGTGAACAGTTTTGATTGGGCTGAGCGGGAACTGTGCTTCCGCAGAGGAAGGGGAGCCAGCAGGCCAGAGGTGGATGAACGTAGTGCCCTCGTTTGGGTGTAGGGACTGATCAGAGCCTGAAGGTACGGAGGTGCCGTTCCCCTCACAGCTCCGTAGGCAAGCACCATGGTCTTGTAGCAGATGCGAGCTTCAACTGAAAGCCAGTGGAGTGTGCAGAGGAGCGGGGTGACGTGAGAGAACTTGGGAAGGTCGAACACCAGACGGGCTGCAGCGTTCTGGATGAGTTGTAGGGGTTTAATGGCACAGGCAGGGAGCCCAGCCAACAGCGAGTTGCAGTAATCCAGACGGAAGATGACAAGTGCCTGGATTAGGACCTGTGCCGCTTCCTGTGTAAGGCAGGGTCCTACTCTGCGAATGTTGTAGAGCATGAACCTACAGGATCGGTCACCGCCTTGATGTTAGCGGAGAACGACAGGGTGTTGTCCAGGGTCACGCCAAGGCTCTTTGCACTCTGGGAGGAGGACACAACGGAGTTGTCAACCGTGATGGCGAAATCATGGAACGGGCAGTCCTTCCCCGGGAGGAAGAGCAGCTCCGTCTTGCCGAGGTTCAGCTTGAGGTGGTGATCCGTCATCCACACTGATATGTCTGCCAGACATGCAGAGATGCGATTCGCCACCTGGTTATCAGAAGGGGGAAAGGAGAAGATTAATTGTGTGTTGTCTGCGTAGCAATGATAGGAAAGGCCATGTGAGGATATGACAGAGCCAAGTGACTTGGTGTATAGCGAGAATAGGAGAGGGCCTAGAACTGAGCCCTGGGGGACACTAGTGGTGAGAGCACGTGGTGCAGAGACAGATTCTCGCCACGCCACCTGGTAGGAGCGACCTGTCAGGTAGGACGCAATCCAAGAGTGAGCCGCGCCGGAGATGCCCAACTCAGAGAGGGTGGAGAGGAGGATCTGATGGTTCACAGTATCAAAGGCAGCAGATAGGTCTAGAAGGACGAGAGCAGAGGAGAGAGAGTTAGCTTTAGCAGTGAGGAGAGCCTCCGTGACACAGAGAAGAGCAGTCTCAGTTGAATGACCAGTCTTGAAACCTGACTGGTTTGGATCAAGAAGGTCATTCTGAGAGAGATAGCAAGAGAGTTGGCTAAAGACGGCACGCTCAATAGTTTTGGAGAGAAAAGAAAGAAGGGATACTGGTCTGTAGTTGTTGACATCGGAGGGATCGAGTGTAGGTTTTTTGAGGAGGGGTGCAACTCTCGCTCTCTTGAAGACAGAAGGGACATAGCCAGCGGACAAGGATGAGTTGATGAGCGAGGTGAGGTAAGGGAGAAGGTCTCCGGAAATGGTCTGGAGAAGAGAGGAGGGGATAGGGTCAAGCGGGCAGGTTGTTGGGCGGCCGGCCATCACAAGTCGCAAGATTTCATCTGGAGAGAGAGGGGAGAAAGAAGTCAAAGCATAGGGTAGGGCAGTGTGAGCAGGACCAGCGGTGTCATTTGACTTAACAAACGAGGATCGGATGTCATCAACCTTCTTTTCAAAATGGTTGACGAAGTCATCCACAGAGATGGAGGAGGGGGGAGGGGGAGGAGGATTCAGCAGGGAGGAGAAGGTGGCAAAGAGCTTCCTAGGGTTAGAGGCAGATGCTTGGAATTTAAAGTGGTAGAAAGTGGCTTTAGCAGCAGAAACAGAGGAAGAAAATGTAGAGAGGAGGGAATGAAAAGATGCCAGGTCCGCAGGGAGTCTAGTTTTCCTCCATTTCCGCTCGGCTGCCCGGAGCCCTGTTCTGTGAGCTCGCAATGAGTCATCAAGCCACGGAGCAGGAGGGGAGGACCGAGAGAAGAAAGAGAGAATGTCCACTTGGGAGAGATGAGGATTCCTGTGCCACCACCCCGCTGACCAGATGCTCTCGGGGTATGCGAGAACACATGGTAAGACGAGGAGAGAGCAGTAGGAGTAGCAGTGTTTTCTGTGGTAATCCATGTTTCCGTCAGCGCCAAGAAGTCGAGGGACTGGAGGGTAGCATAGGCCCAATAATTGAACCCTGTGGCACCCCCATAGAGACTGCCATAGGTCCAGACAACAGGCCCTCCGATTTGACACATTGAACTCTATCTGAGAAGTATTTGGTGAACCAGGTGAGGCAGTCATTTGAGAAACCAAGGCTATTTAGTCTGCCAATACGAATAAGAGTCGAAAGCCTTGGCCAGGTCGATGAAGACGACTGCACAGTACTGTCTATTATCGATCGCGGTTATTATATCGTTTAGGACCTTGAGCGTGGCTGAGGTGCACCCATGACCAGCTCGGAAACCGGATTGCATAGCGGAGAAGGTACAGTGGGATTCGAAATGGTCGTGATCTGTTTGTTAACTTGGCTTTCAAATACTTTCGAAAGGCAAGGCAGGATGGATATAACTGTCTGTAACAGTTTGGATCTAGAATGTCACCCCCTTTGAAGAGGGGGATGACCGCGGCAGCTTTCCAATCTCTGGGGATCTCAGACGTTACGAAAGAGAGGTTGAACAGGCTAGTAATAAGGGTTGCGACAATTTCGGCGGCTATTTTTAGAAAGAAAGGGTCCAGATTGTCTAGCCCAGATTATTCGTAGGGGTCCAGATTTTGTAGCTCTTTCAGAACATCAGCTGTCTGAATTTGTGTGAAGGAGAAGCGGGGGGTATGGGGGGGGTATGGGCAAGTTGCAGCGGAGGGTGCAGAGCTGGTGGCCGGGGTAGTGGTAGCCAGGTGGAAAGCATGGCCAGCCGTAGCAAAATGCTTGTTGACATTCTCGATTATTGTACATTTATCGGTGGTGATAGTGTTTCCTAGCCTCAGTGCAGTGGGCAGCTGGGAGGAGGTGCTCTTATTCTCCATGGACTGTACAGTGTCCCAAAACTTTTTGGAGTTAGTGCTACAGGATGCACATTTCTGTTTGAAAAAGCTAGCCTTTGCTTTCCTAACTGCTTGTGTATATTGGTTCCTAACTTCCCTGAAAAGTTGCATATCGCTGGGGCTATTCGATGCTAATGCAGTACGCCACAGGATGTTTTTGTGCTGGTCAAGGGCAGTCAAGTCTGAGGAGAACCAGGGGCTATATCTGTTCTTAGTTCTGTATTTTTTGAATGGGGCATGTTTATTTAAGATTGAGAGGAAAGCACTTTTAAAGAACAACCAGGCATTCTCTACTGACAGAATGAGATCGATATCCATCCAGGATACCTGGGCCAGGTCAATTAGGAAGGCCTACTCGATAAAGTGTTTTAGGGAGCGTTTGACATTGATGAGGGGTGGTCGTTTGACCGCGGACCCGTTACGGACGCAGGCAATAAGGCAGTGATCGCTGAGATCCTGGTTGAAGACAGCGGATTTAGAGTGTATTTAGAGGGTAAGTTAGTCAGGATGATATCTATGAGGGTGCCCATGTTTACGGATTTAGGGTTGTACCTGGTAGGTTCCTTGATAATTTGTGTGAGATTGAGGGCATCTAGTTTGGATTGTAGGATGGCCGGGGTGTTAAGCATATCCCAGTTTAGGTGGGGGGCAATCAATTCACATATGGTGTCTAGGGCACAGCTGGGGGCTGAGGGGGTCTGTAGCAAGCGGCAACAGTGAGAGACTTATTTCTGGAAAGCTTTCTGTGCCCAAACAGCTCAAACTGTTTGGGCACAGACCTGGATAATATGATAGAGCTCTGCAGGCTATCTCTACAGTAGATTGCAACTCCACCCCCTTTGGCAGTTCTATCTAGACCGAAAATGTTGTAGTTGGGGATGGACATTTCAGAATTTTTGGTGGCCTTCCTAAGCCAGGATTCAGACACTGCTAGAACATCAGGGTTGGCGGAGTGTGCTAAAGCAGTGAATAACTCAAACTTAGGAAGGAGGCTTCTGATGTTAACGTGCAGAAAACCAAGGCTTTTACGGTTACAGAAGTCAACAAATGATAACTCCTGGGGAGTAGGAGTGATACTGGGGGCTGCAGGGCCTGGGTTAACCTCTACATCACCAGAGGAACAGAGGAGGACTAGAATAAGGATATGGCGTTAAGAACTGGTCTTCTAGTGCGTTGGGTACAGAGAATAAAGGGGGCAGATTTCCGGGCGTTGTAGAATAGATTCAGGGCATTCTGTACAGACAAGGATATGGAAGGATATGAGTACAGTGGAGGTAAACCTAAGCGTTGGGTAACAATGAAAGAGATAGCGTCACTGGAGGCACCGATTGAGCCGGTCTCGGCGTGTATGGGGGGTGGAACAAAGGAGCTATTTGAGGCGCTTTGAGAATGACTTGGGGTTCTATATTGAAATTGTATAATAAGAACTAACTGGAACAGCAATAGGCAAGGCATATTGACATGTTCTGGGTGAAAACCGCTAATGGTGGCTAATAGCAAGTAGCTAGTTAGCTGGCTAGCTAGTTTCAACTGGGGATTCTAGATAAAGGTGAGTAAATAATAGAATCCGTTCCTCATTGAGTGAGGCGGGTTGCAGGACAGTATATTTAGTAGAAGGATGAAAAGTGTGATAGGGAAATATGTACGAAAAATACAAAATACAGGCTATTTACACGGACACACAACAAAGAACACGACCGCACTGCTACGCCATCTTGGATCACGTGCTGCTGTTTGAGACATGTTACCTGCTGCCATGTATTCACGCTATCAAGGGTCTTCCCTGTCTTTCTCCTGTCCTTGGCACCAAATAATGGATAAGATGTAGCAGGGGAACTCTGATGTCTGACAGGAAAGACATACCACTGTCATATACATAGTCTACGTACCTCTGAGGGAGTTCCTGTCTAGACCAGTGATGTTGACTTGGTCTCTGACATCGTCCCAGAGGTTAACAGAGGACTGGAGAGGCTTGTTGTCTTCACTGTCCTCACTGAAGAACCCTGAGGACTCCTGGGACGTGTCCTGCTGGGATGTCTCCCGTCCCTGGGAGGTTAGGCCTGGTACCATGGTGGGGCTGCCTGGAACTACAGAGAAGAAGAATACTTTATTGTCTTGATTTATTATTTACTTTATTGTCAGTCCACAGACATTTGTATTTTGCTTTTAGCCCAACCCCCAAGACACAAACACACTCCCTGGAGCAGTTTCTCTGGGGTTAAATGCATTGCTCAAAGGCACAATGGCAGGAGATTGCATCTAAGGTACTGATGCCAGCGAGGCTCTGGTTGCCGGCCTATGCCCCACCAGATTTTTCAGTTGGATATGGGAAACGAACGAGCGACCCTGTGGTTGCTGGCCCGATTCTCTAACCTACCGGTCATCATCTCAGGTTGCTCCTCCACATCTAGATCCAGGTCCATGAGGGACAGAGGAGAGGGCTGGGAGGGCTGGGAGGTGGACAGCAGGGTGGGTGGCCCATCACTCAGTAGGGCGTCACAGGACAACAGGAACAACAGTGTGGAGCCTGGAACAAAAGAGCGAAGGAAAGCAAGATTTCCACACAGTTCTTAGTTAATACCAGCTTAAATCAGCTGTGAAATAAACCAAGATAAGATTTCCACACAGTTCTTCGTCAATACCAGCTTAAATCAGCTGTGAAATAAACCTAGACAAGATTTCCTCACAGTTCTTCGTCAATACCAGCTTAAATCAGCTGTGAAATAAACCTAGACAAGATTTCCTCACAGTTCTTAGTTAATACCAGCTTAAATCAGCTGTGAAATAAACCTAGACAAGATTTCCTCACAGTTCTTCGTCAATACCAGCTTAAATCAGCTGTGAAATAAACCTAGACAAGATTTCCTCACAGTTCTTAGTTAATACCAGCTTAAATCAGCTGTGAAATAAACCTAGACAAGATTTCCTCACAGTTCTTAGTTAATTCCAGGTAAGTACCATCTTAAATCAGTTGTGAAATAAACCAAGACAAGATTTCCTCACAGATAGAAGTAAATACTGTAAACAGATAAGTTGTTTTGGTTTGGTTGATAACACAGGAGGTTGGTGGGGAGGACGGGGCTCGTGGTAATTGCTGGAACGGAATCAGTGGAATGGTATCAAATACATGGTTTCCATGTTTGATGCCATTCCATTTATTCCGTTCCAGACATTATTATGAGCTGTCCGCCCCTCAGCAGCCTCCACTGGTTGATAACATGTTTGATCAACTTTCCTCAAATCTCCTGGTTTTCACTGTCAACCGTTTTTTCAATAGTGTTCGTAAAAATGTGCCTTCAAATAGGCTTCTTCTCTGCCATTTTTCTAAAGTGTTAAATTGTGGCTGCATACAGTACAGTAGAGCGGTCTCATACGGCCTATGTGTATTTAAAGCAGATGTTGTATGTGACTGGCCATAGGATAGGACACTGGCATGGCTGAGACAGATGGACATGAGGTAACTAAGCACTTAAGTGACAGTCCTCTGTCTGTCTTCAACCTGTTAAGGCACTTTCTCCTGTCTAGTGCGCTCTACTGCCTCTTCCCTGGCTTCTTAACCCCAGCCTGTCTTAACCCCAGCCTGTCCCCAGCCTAGTCAACCCCAGCCTGTCCCCAGCCTGTCTTAACCCCAGCCTGTCCCCAGCCTGTCCCCAACCTAGTCTTAACCCCAGCCTGTCCCCAGCCTAGTCTTAACCCCAGCCTGTCCCCAGCCTAGTCAACCCCAGCCTGTCCCCAGCCTGTCCCCAGCCTGTCCCCAGCCTGTCCCCAGCCTAGTCTTAACCCCAGCCTGTCCCCAGCCTAGTCTTAACCCCAGCCTGTCCCCAGCCTAGTCAACCCCAGCCTGTCCCCAGCCTCTCCCCAACCTAGTCTTAACCCCAGCCTGTCCCCAGCCTAGTCTTAACCCCAGCCTGTCCCCAGCCTAGTCAACCCCAGCCTGTCCCCAGCCTAGTCAACCCTGTCCACAACTTATTATTAACCCCAGCCTGTCCCCAGCCTCTCCCCAACCTAGTCTTAACCCCAGCCTGTCCCCAGCCTCTCCCCAACCTAGTCTTAACCCTAGCCTGTCCCCAGCCTAGCCTTAACCCCAGCCTGTCCCCAGCCTAGTCAACCCCAGCCTGTCCACAACTTATTATTAACCCCAGCCTGTCCCCAGCCTCTCCCCAACCTAGTCTTAACCCTAGCCTGTCCCCAGCCTAGCCTTAACCCCAGCCTGTCCCCAGCCTAGTCAACCCCAGCCTGTCCACAACGTATTATTAACCCTAGCCTGTCCCCAGCCTAGCCTTAACCCCAGCCTGTCCCCAGCCTAGTCAACCCCAGCCTGTCCACAACTTATTATTAACCCCAGCCTGTCCCCAGCCTGTCCCCAGCCTAGTCTTAACCCCAGCCTGTCCCCAGCCTCTCCCCAACCTAGTCTTAACCCCAGCCTGTCCCCAGCCTAGTCTTAACCCCAGCAGTCTGCTGCCTGTCCCCAGCCTTAACCCCAGCAGTCTGCTGCCTGTCCCCAGCCTGTCCCCAGTCTAGTCTTAACCCCAGCAGTCTGCTGCCTGTCCCCAGCCTGTCCCCAGTCTAGTCTTAACCCCCAGCAGTCTGCTGCCTGTCCCCAGCCTGTCCCCAGTCTAGTCTTAACCACAGATGGCTTAGTAAGGCCTAGAGTCCAACCAGCTTAGTATCACGCTCCACACTGCCTGAACACGCTTACTACACTACGGTGTCACACTGGGCTTAGCCCCCTGTGTCTCTGTCACCAGGCCAAGCTCAGGTCACCGACCACATGGCAAAAAAGTGTTACCAAGATGCAAGACAGTAATACTAATCTTGGAACCTAGAACCAAATATTGTGTGCGCAGGCTAGCTACCTCGATTAAGTTAACAGTCTGTTAGGAGAGACTACCAAGACAGATTTATTCCTTATTCCCTAAATACATTTTCCATCCTTTCCGTGGCTTTCTCTATGCAGAGTCACAGTGGCTTGTAGAACAGGCCTTTTCACCACGCCAGGTCACCGGCCCAGCCACATGGCAGAAAGAGTTACCAAGACAAGACAGAGGTTTATTCTTTCAAAACACATTTTTCCATTTACCAAGCCGTAGCTTTTTATATGCAGAGTCACAGAGGCTTGTAGTTAGATAAGGACAAGCCAGTGGAGCTGGCAGAGCTTCTGTCACACTGATTAAAACTCAAACACATCCCTGTTCTCTTCCTGGCGTGGCTCTGTCTGTCTCTGCTGGCTCTTCAAACACATTTACATTTTAGTCATTTAGCAGACGCTCTTATCCAGAGCGACTTACAGTTAGTGAGTGCATACATTTTCATACTGGCCCCCCGTGGGAAACGAACCCACAACCCTGGCGTTGCAAGCGCCATGCTCTACCAACTGAGCTACAGGGGACGTGTGTGTGTGTGTGTGTGTGTGTGTGTGTGTGTGTGTGTGTGTGTGTGTGTGTGTGTGTGTGTGTGTGTGTGTGTGTGTGTGTGTGTGTGTGTGTGTGTGTGTGTGTGTGTGTGTGTGTGTGTGTGTGTGTGTGTGTGTGTGTGTGTGTGTGTGTGTGTGTGTGTGTGTGTGTGTGTGTGTGTGTGTGTGTGTGTGTGTGTGTGTGTGTGTGTGTGTGTGTGTGTGTGTATAAAGAGGAGGCTCCTAAACTCATGGTACTGTATGTGCCAGAAAGCTTCAATCCCTCCCAGCCACAAGCTAAAAAGCTCTAATCCCTCCTAGCCACAAGCTAAAAAGCTCTAATCCCTCCTAGCCACAAGCTAAAAAGCTCTAATCCCTCCTAGCCACAAGCTAAAAAACTCTAATCCCTCCTAGCCACAAGCTAAAAAGCTCTAATATCCCCCAGCCACCAGCTAAAAATCTTAAATCCCTCTCAGCCAAAAGCTAAAAAGCTCCAATACCCCCCCGAGCCACCAGCTAAAAAGCTTCAATCCCTCCCGGCCACGAGCTAAAAAGCTTCAATTCCTCCCAGGCACAAACTAAAAAGCTCCAATCTCTCCCAGCTGCAAGCTAAAAAGCTTCACAGAGAAGTAAACATTTAAATCCTTTCACTGATACAACCAGAGCGGATGTTCAGAAGCAAGTGACAAGCAGCAAGTTACTTTTCTGGGTCGCTTCCTCTCAGCAGCTAATGCATAAATCAAAGTTAGTGGAAGCGAGAAACCCCGAACCCTCAACTGGCTAGCTTGCCAGTCTGCAGAAGCTAGGGGTTTAGGGGTTTAGGGGTTCAGGAGCTAGGGGTTTAGGGGCTAGGGGGTTTAGGGAGCTAGGGGCTATGGGTTTAGGGGCTAGGGGTTCAGAGGTTTAGGGGCTATGGGTTTAGGGGTTTAGGGACTATGGGTTTAGGGGCTAGGGGGTTTAGGGAGCTAGGGGCTATGGGTTTAGGGGCTAGGGGTTTAGGGGCTATGGGTTTACGGGCTATGGGTTTAGGGGTTTAGGGACTATGGGTTTAGGGGCTATGGGTTTAGGGGCTATGGGTTTAGGGGCTATGGGTTTAGGGGCTATGGGTTTAGGGGTTCAGGGACTATGGGTTTAGGGGCTAGGGGTCCAGAGGTTTAGGGGCTATGGGTTTAGGGACTAGGGGTTCAGAGGTTTAGGGGCTATGGGTTTAGGGGCTAGGGGTCCAGAGGTTTAGGGGCTATGGGTTTAGGGGCTAGGGGTTCAGAGGTTCAGGGACTATGGGTTTAGGGGCTAGGGGGTTTAGGGAGCTAGGGGCTATGGGTTTAGGGGCTAGGGGTTTAGGGGCTATGGGTTTAGGGGCTAGGGGTTTAGGGGCTATGGGTTTAGGGGCTAGGGGTTTAGGGGCTAGGGGCTATGGGTTTAGGGGTTTAGGGACTATGGGTTTAGGGGCTAGGGGGTTTAGGGAGCTAGGGGCTATGGGTTTAGGGGCTATTGGTTTAGGGGCTATGGGTTTAGGGGTTTAGGGACTATGGGTTTAGGGGCTAGGGGGTTTAGGGAGCTAGGGGGTTTAGGGAGCTAGGGGCTATGGGTTTAGGGGCTAGGGGTTTAGGGGCTAGGGGTTTAGGGGCTAGGGGTTTAGGGGCTAGGGGTTTAGGGGCTATGGGTTTAGGGGTTAGGGGTTCAGAGGTTTAGGGGCTAGGGGTTTAGGGGCTATGGGTTTAGGCACTAGGGGTTTAGGGGCTATGGGTTTAGGGGCTAGGGGTCCAGAGGTTTAGGGGCTATGGGTTTAGGGGCTATGGGTTTAGGGGCTAGGGATTTAGAGGTTTAGGGGCTATGGGTTTAGGGGCTAGGGGTCCAGAGGTTTAGGGGCTATGGGTTTAGGGGCTAGGGATTTAGAGGTTTAGGGGCTATGGGTTTAGGGGCTAGGGGTCCAGAGGTTTAGGGGCTATGGGTTTAGGGGCTAGGGATTTAGAGGTTTAGGGGCTATGGGTTTAGGGGCTAGGGGTCCAGAGGTTTAGGGGCTATGGGTTTAGGGGCTAGGGGTTTAGGGGCTAGGGATTTAGAGGTTTAGGGGCTATGGGTTTAGGGGCTATGGGTTTAGGGGCTAGGGGTTTAGAGGTTTAGGGGCTATGGGTTTAGGGGCTATGGGTTTAGGGGCTAGGGGTTTAGGGGCTAGGGGCTATGGGTTTAGGGGCTATGGGTTTAGGGGTTTAGGGGCTATGGGGTTAGGGGCTATGGGTTTAGGGGCTAGGGGTTTAGGGACTATGGGTTTAGGGGCTATGGGTTTAGGGGTTTAGGGGCTATGGGGTTAGGGGCTAGGGGTTTAGGGGCTATGGGTTTAGGGGCTATGGGTTTAGGGGTTTAGGGGCTAGGGGTTTAGGGGCTATGGGTTTAGGGGCTAGGGGTTTAGGGGCTATGGGTTTAGGGGCTATGGGTTTAGGGGTTTAGGGGCTATGGGTTTAGGGGCTATGGGTTTAGGGGTTTAGGGGCTATGGGTTTAGGGGCTATGGGTTTAGGGGTTTAGGGGCTATGGGTTTAGGGGCTATGGGTTTAGGGGTTTAGGGGCTATGGGTTTAGGGGCTATGGGTTTAGGGGGTTTAGGGGCTATGGGTTTAGGGGCTATGGGTTTAGGGGTTTAGGGGCTATGGGTTTAGGGGCTAGGGGTTTAGGGGCTAGGGGCTATGGGTTTAGGGGTTTAGGGGCTAGGGGTTTAGGGGCTAGGGGCTATGGGTTTAGGGGTTTAGGGGCTAGGGGCTATGGGTTTAGGGGCTATGGGTTTAGGGGCTAGGGGTTTAGGGGCTAGGGGTTTAGGGGTTTAGGGGCTATGGGTTTAGGGGTTTAGGGGCTATGGGGTTAGGGGTTTAGGGGCTATGGGGTTAGAGGTTTAGGGGCTATGGGGTTAGGGGTTTAGGGGCTAGGGGTTTAGGGGCTAGGGGTTAGGGGTTTAGGGGCTATGGGGTTAGGGGTTTAGGGGCTATGGGGTTAGAGGTTTAGGGGCTATGGGGTTAGAGGTTTAGGGGCTAGGGGTTTAGGGGCTATGGGGTTAGAGGTTTAGGGGCTAGGGGTTTAGGGGCTATGGGTTTAGGGGCTATGGGTTTAGGGGTTTAGGGGCTATGGGGTTAGGGGCTAGGGGTTTAGGGGCTATGGGTTTAGGGGCTATGGGTTTAGGGGTTTAGGGGCTAGGGGTTTAGGGGCTATGGGTTTAGGGGCTAGGGGTTTAGGGGCTATGGGTTTAGGGGCTATGGGTTTAGGGGTTTAGGGGCTATGGGTTTAGGGGCTATGGGTTTAGGGGTTTAGGGGCTATGGGTTTAGGGGCTATGGGTTTAGGGGTTTAGGGGCTATGGGTTTAGGGGCTATGGGTTTAGGGGTTTAGGGGCTATGGGTTTAGGGGCTATGGGTTTAGGGGTTTAGGGGCTATGGGTTTAGGGGCTATGGGTTTAGGGGTTTAGGGGCTATGGGTTTAGGGGCTAGGGGTTTAGGGGCTAGGGGCTATGGGTTTAGGGGTTTAGGGGCTAGGGGTTTAGGGGCTAGGGGCTATGGGTTTAGGGGTTTAGGGGCTAGGGGCTATGGGTTTAGGGGCTATGGGTTTAGGGGCTAGGGGTTTAGGGGCTAGGGGTTTAGGGGTTTAGGGGCTATGGGTTTAGGGGTTTAGGGGCTATGGGGTTAGGGGTTTAGGGGCTATGGGGTTAGAGGTTTAGGGGCTATGGGGTTAGAGGTTTAGGGGCTAGGGGTTTAGGGGCTAGGGGTTAGGGGTTTAGGGGCTATGGGGTTAGGGGTTTAGGGGCTATGGGGTTAGAGGTTTAGGGGCTATGGGGTTAGAGGTTTAGGGGCTAGGGGCTTAGGGGTTTAGGGGCTATGGGGTTAGAGGTTTAGGGGCTATGGGGTTAGAGGTTTAGGGGCTATGGGGTTAGAGGTTTAGGGGCTATGGGTTTAGGGGCTATGGGTTTAGGGGCTAGGGGTTTAGGGGTTTAGGGGCTATGGGGTTAGAGGTTTAGGGGCTAGGGGTTTAGGGGCTATGGGGTTAGAGGCTAGGGGTTTAGGGGCTATGGGTTTAGGGGCTAGGGGTTTAGGGGCTATGGGTTTAGGGGCTAGGGGTTTAGGGGTTTAGGGGCTATGGGTTTAGGGGCTAGGGGTTTAGGGGCTAGGGGTTTAGGGGCTATGGGTTTAGGGGTTTAGGGGCTATGGGGTTAGGGGCTATGGGGTTAGAGGTTTAGGGGCTATGGGTTTAGGGGCTATGGGTTTAGGGGTTTAGGGGCTATGGGGTTAGGGGCTATGGGTTTAGGGGTTTAGGGGCTATGGGTTTAGGGGCTATGGGTTTAGGGGTTTAGGGGCTATGGGGTTTAGGGGTTTAGGGGCTATGGGTTTAGGGGCTAGGGGTTTAGGGGCTATGGGTTTAGGGGCTAGGGGTTTAGGGGTTTAGGGGCTATGGGTTTAGGGGCTAGGGGTTTAGGGGTTTAGGGGCTATGGGGTTAGAGGTTTAGGGGCTAGGGGTTTAGGGGCTATGGGTTTAGGGGTTTAGGGGCTAGGGGGTTAGAGGTTTAGGGGCTAGGGGTTTAGGGGCTATGGGTTTAGGGGTTTAGGGGCTAGGGGTTTAGGGGCTATGGGTTTAGGGGTTTAGGGGCTATGGGTTTAGGGGTTTAGGGGCTAGGGGTTTAGGGGCTATGGGTTTAGGGGTTTAGGGGCTAGGGGTTTAGGGGCTATGGGTTTAGGGGTTTAGGGGCTAGGGGTTTAGGGGCTATGGGTTTAGGGGTTTAGGGGCTAGGGGGTTAGAGGTTTAGCTCCTGTACCTTTAGCTCAGCAGGCTAACACACTGCAATGCTGTTGTGACCAACTGGATTTGAACCTGTGTCTCCTGCGCAGTCACACCATAAGGCTTGTGTTAGCCCGCTGAGCTAAAGGCTGGAGCTCAGGAAGCTAACACAAGCCTCCAGGCAGGTCTCAGACAAGGTAAGGCATCATGGAAACATAACGTTTCACTGAACCACATCCATTACACTGGGCTATTGGCCAACTATTATAGTACTGCTCTGGCTCTGTGCTCTCTACGTTCCCACACGGCTGCGCCTGTGGCTAACCTTGAGTACTTCCCAATGACACACCATTACCCATATAGTGGCTCTGGTTAAAATAAGTGCACTATGTAGGGAATAGGGTGCCATTTGGAAAGCAGCCCTTCTTCACCGAGGGGCTGACGCACACAACAGTGCTGTATTCACAATGTAGCTTCAAGGACAAGACTTGAAGGTCACAGGAGAGAGACTATGGCCTAGATTCAATCAGATCAAGCGTTCACTGGCGGTAGCAGACACCCGAATAGCGGATGTTTTGGCAGTGTTGGAGGTTGGAACTGCGTTGGAGCCGTCTTGCGATCATTGTCACGAAGCCACACCCGCCCCACTCGCGTTAGAAGGTCAGAACAAGAAAGTGTAGGCTATATAGAAATAATATAATATAGAAAATATAAAAATCATTCAACTAAATAAAGAGGATTTCTATCATCATAATGGAGGTGTAGATTACATCTCGAATTCCAGTGTTCCAACGTGTAAACCAGGCTGTATTCTGTTAATGCGACTCCCTGCAGCCAATGGCAGTGTCCGCTTTAGGTATGACGCCAGGAGCCGCTTGGGGATTTGACAGCTCTAAGGCAGTTCCACCTCTGACATCGCCAAAACAACCGCTATGACCATATTTCTGGAGTTTTACCACTCACAAAACTTTACTTTCAACGTAATTTCATTGACCCATATGTGATGTCAAAGGACACTACTGACTTCACATGTAGTAATTCATACTTGCCCAATACACATAAACAACAACAACAACGATCGTCATTGTGGATGAAATCAAATTGATACTCTTGATAATTGTTCCTTTACTTGGAACAGGATTTTAGGATGATCCCTGAGTGATTGTGCAAAATATTTTGATTCTTCAGTTGATCCATTCTCTCTTGCCCCTACATCTCTCTCTATTGGAGTCAGATTCCCTCTAAATCTCTCTCTGTTGGAGTCAGATTCCCTCTAAATCTCTCTCTGTTGGAGTCGGATTCCCTCTAAATCACTCTCTGTTGGAGTCAGATTCCCTCTAAATCTCTCTATGTTGGAGTGGGATTCCCTCTAAATCTCTCTCTGTTGGAGTGGGATTCCCTCTAAATCTCTCTCTGTTGAAGTCAGATTCCCTCTAAATCTCTCTCTGTTGGAGTCGGATTCCCTCTAAATCTCTCTCTGTTGGAGTCTCCTGAGTGGCGCAGTGGTCTAAGGCACTGCATCGCAGTGCTAACTGTGCCACTAGAGATCCTGGTTCGAATCCAGGCTCTGTCGCAGCCGGCCGCGACCGGGAGACTCATGGGCGGCGCACAATTGGCCCAGCGTCGTCTAGGGTAGGGGAGGGAATGGCCGGCAGGGATGTAGCTCAGTTGATAGAGCAGGCGTTTGCAACGCCAGGGTTGTGGGTTCGATTCCCACGGGGGGCCAGTATAAAAAAAAAAATGTAATCACTAACTGTAAGTCGCTCTGGATAAGAGCGTCTGCTAAATGACTAAAATGTAAATGTAAAATGTGAGTCGGATTCCCTCTAAATCTCTCTCTGTTGGAGTGGGATTCCCTCTAAATCTCTCTCTGTTGGAGTGGGATTCCCTCTAAATCTCTCTCTGTTGGAGTGGGATTCCCTCTAAATCTCTCTCTGTTGGAGTGGGATTCCCTCTAAATCTCTCTCTGTTGGAGTCGGATTCCCTCTAAATCTCTCTCTGTTGGAGTCAGATTCCCTCTGTGTTCACTGGATCAGATAGCATCCCGGTTGCAGGGGAATCATGTGGAGTATCAAATCTAATCAAACTTACAGCAGGTATAAAAGTTGTGTGCTAGCTCCCTTCACATTACAGTACAGTAATCAACATTACAGTAGGCTACAATAATCCATCAATAACAAAGAGTCAAATCAAAAATAACAATAATAACTACAATAAGTATGAAGTACAAGTGTAGTGTCGAGAAAACGATGCTGAGATGCTGTGAGAACAAGAAATCCGCTGACACTGTCCTCGATTATAATTATTTATTACATTGAAGATCTCAGTGCCAATTTACAGACTTCTGCAGACATCTGGAGAATAACCGGCCCCAATCTCTAATATGTTATTCTCCCCTCCTTTGTCCCAAACCATAGTATATATATCCTATGTAACCCGATATGGGTGTTTTCCCCTACAGACCAATCCCAGGACTCCACCTAACAGACTTCCTCTGTTTTAGGGTGCCCCTATAGAAATACTCTCCAGATGCTTCCTCAAGCTGAGTCAACATCCTCTAAGACACCATTTGCAAACATCAGCAAAATTGTAAATTGTTCAGACACTACACAAGCATTACAGTGAGTTCTGTAGCTCTGGCCTCGCAATCTGCTTCGAGACACGGCAGAGGCCGGATTATTCCGGCGATTGTGATAGGGAGTTCGATGGTGAGGCATATATCTGTACCTGGGGCAAAGACTTTGTGTTTTCCTGAGGCAAACGTTCAGGATATCACCAGGTTGCTTCCCGAGGCTGTCAGTCAGTCACCGGGGGCTGATACTGTCTTGGTTCATGTGGGGTCAAATGACATTATGAAGGGCAGCTCAGAACAGCTGAAGATGGATTTTAAAGAACTGATTGTGTCTCTACTTCACACCAACAAACGCCCCATAATATCTGTCCCTCTGTCCTCCCTAAATCGTGGCATTGAACGATTCAGCAAACTTTTAGCCCTCCATAACTGGCTACGAGACTATTGCAGCACTGTAGGTGTAACATTTATTGACAATTTTGATACCTTCTGGAAACAAAGCTATTATAAGGAGGATGGGATCCACCCACATCATTTGGGTTCCTGGATCCTTTCACAGCATTATAAGGCTGCGTTGAGACAATGACTTATCAATGACCCAAGTCCAGCTCATTTAATCCCTACTATTGTGTCGCTGAGTTGTCATAATGATTCAGCAAATGTACATTATCCTAGGGGTGTTGGAAGAACCATGGTAAACAACCTAATTTATGTCCCTCTTACTGCCCGGAATGCCTCTGCTGATCCTACAGCTATTGTATGCAGTAATCATATGCCTATGAACCAGAGTAATACTGTTAGCACTGAGGTGGTGTGCCCTAGTAGGAAGTCCACTGTGTGCAGCTCACCCTGCACTAATAAAAATAACCAGAGTATGTCTACCTCTGCTAAGCTTCCCAGTAAAGCAAGACAAAATAATCAAGCATCCCAGAAAAGTGTTAGAAATAGCCCACATTAACATATGTAGCTTAAGAAACAAGGTTCATGAAATCAATAATTTGCTAGTAACAGATGACATTCATATTATGACAATCTCTGAAACTCACTTAGATAATACCTTTGATGATACAGTGGTAGCAATACAAGGTTATAATATTTACAGAAAATACAGAAATGCCAATGAGGGCGGTGTTGCGGTCTATATTCAGAACCACATTCCTGTAAAGCTTAGAGAGGATCACATGTTAAATACTGTTTAAGTAATATGTGTTACAGGAGGGGGTCGCAGTTCCGGAGCGACCCACTAGGTGTCATCCTCCGACGACCTTAGGCACCTCCTCACTCACAGTCTGAACTAATCATCATCCTATTGGTGTCACCTGTGTCTACCTGTTCACCTGTGTATTTATGCCCTCACTTCCCTGTGTTCCCTTGCTCAGTTTTCTCTGCTAGTTTCTCTATGCTCAGCAGTACTAATCAGTGTCTGATTGGAGAAGTATGTACAGGTACTCGAGAAGTGTTCTCCGTGTTTCTTTATTATTTCAGTCGTAGTTACTTTTTCGTATTTTGGCTGTCAGCCTGTTTTTGGAGACTTATTTGCTCCACCTTTCTTTTATTGTGATAAGTCCTGTTATTTTTGTATTCTGGCTTCGGGACCACCAGTAAAGATCCTTGTTTCACCATCTCTGCCTACTGCCTACTGTCTATCCTGCACCGCACCTGGGTCACACCTCACACCAACACTTACACATATGGCTACAGGTTCACCTGCCTCACCTGAAGCCCATTCTGGTGGGAAGCTGCTATAGACCACCAAGTGCTAACAGTCAGTATCTGGATAACATGTGTGAAATGCTTGATAATATATGTGATATCAATAGAGAGGTATACTTTCTGTGTGATTTAAATATTGACTGGCTTTCATCAGGCTGCCCACTCAAGAGAAAGCTTCAAACTATAACTAGTGCCTGCAACCTGGTTCAGGTTATCAATCAACCTACCAGGGTATTTACAAACAGTAGAGGAATTAAATCATCAACATGTATTGATCATATCTTTACTAATGCTGCAGAAATGTGTTTAAACGCAGTATCCAAATCCATCGGATGTAGTGATCACAATATAGTAGCCATATCTAGGAAAACCAAAGTTCCAAAGGCTGGGCCTAATATTGTGTGTAAGAGGTCATACAAGAAGTTCTGTAGTGATTCTTATATTGTTGAATAATATTTGTTGGTCTGTTGTGTGTAATGAGGAGCAACCAGACGCTGCACTTGACACATTTATGAAATTGCTTATCCCATTTACTAATAAGCATGCACCCACTAAGAAAATAACTGCAAAAACTGTTAAATCCCCGCGAATTGATGAGGAATTGAAAAATTGTATGGTTGAGAGGGAGGAGGCAAAATAAATGGCAAATAGGTCTGGCTGTACTACCGATAGGCAAACATACTGCAAATTGAGAAATCATGTGACTAAACTGAATAAAAAGAAGAAGAAACTACACTATGAAACAAAGATAAATGACAAAGAATGATAGGAAAAAGCTTTGGGGCACCTTAAATGAAATATTGGGCAAAAAGGCAAACTCCACTCCATCATTCATTGAATCAGATGGCTCATTCATAACAAAACCCACTGATATTGCCAACTACTTTAATGATTTTTTCATTGGCAAGATTGGCAAACTTATGCATGACATGCCAGCATCAAACGCTGACACTACACATCCAAGTAAATCTGACCAAATTATGAAAGACAAGCGTTGTAATTTTGAATTCCGTAAATTAAGTGTGGAAGAGGTGAAAAAAGTACTATTGTCGATCAACAATGACAAGCCACCAGGGTCTGACAACTTGGATGGAAAATTACTGAGGATAATAGAGGACGATATTGCCACTCCTATTTGCCATATCTTCAATTTAAGCCTGCTAGAAAATATGTGCCCTCAGGCCTGGAGGGAAGCAAAAGTTATCCCCCTACCTAAGAATAGTAAAGCCCCCTTAACTGGCTCAAATAGCTGACCAATCAGCCTGTTACCAACCCTTAGTAAACCTATGGGAAAAATGGTGTTTGACCAGATAAAATGCTATTTCACAGTAAACAAATTGACAACAGACTTTCAGCACGCTTATAGGGAAGGACACTCAACAAGCACAGCACTTACACAAATGACTGATGTTTGGCTGAGAGAAATTGATGATAAAAAGATTGTGGGGGTTGTTTTGTTAGACTTCAGTGTGGCTTTTGACATTATCGATCATAGTTTGTTGCTGGAAAAACAAATGTGTTATGGCTTTACACAACCTGCAATATTGTGGATAAAGAGTTACCTGTCTAACAGAACTCAGAGGGTGTTCTTTAATGGAAGCCTCCCCAACAAAAAATCCAGGTAGAATCAGGAATTCCCCAGGGCAGACTTCTAGGCCCCTTACTTTTTAAAATCTTTACTAACGACATGCCACTGGCTTTCAGTAAAGCCAGTGTGTCTATGAATGCGGATGACTCATCACTATACACGTCAGCTACCACAGCGACTGAAATGACAGCAACACTTAACAAAGAGCTGCTGTTAGTTTCAGAATTGGTGGCAAGGAAGAAGTTAGTCTTAAATATTTCAAAAACTAAAAGCATTGTATTTTGGACAAATCATTTACTAAACCCTAAACCTCAACTAAATCTTGTAATGAATAATGTGGAAATTGAGCAAGTTGAGCAGACTAAATAGCTTGGAGTGACCCTGGATTGTAAACTGTCATGGTCATAACATATTGATACAACAGTAGCTAGGATGGGGAGAAGTCTGTCCATAATAAAGCGCAGCTCTGCCTTCTTAACAGCACTATCAACAAGGCAGGTCCTACAGGCCCTAGTTTTGTCGCACCTGGACTACTGTTCAGTCGTGTGGTCAGGTGTCACAAAGAGGGACTTAGGAAAATTGCAATTGGCTCAGAACAGGGCAGCACGGCTGGCCCTTGGATGTACACAGAGAGCTAACATTAATATGTCAATCTCTTCTGGCTCAAAGTGGAGGAAAGATTGACTTCATCACTATTTGTATTTGTGAGAGGTATTGAATGAACCGAGCTGTCTGTTTGAACTACTGGCACACAGCTCGGACACCCATGCATACCCCACAAAACATGCCACCAGAGGTCTCTTCACAGTCCCCAAGTCAAGAACAGACTATGGGAGGCGCACAGTACTACATAGAGCCATGACTACATGGAACTCTATTCCATATCAAGTAACTAATGCCAGGAGTAAAATTTGATTTAAAAAACAGATAGAAATACACCTTATGGAACAGCGGGGACAAACATAGACACATGCATACAAACACACAATAACATGCGCAATACACACACATGTACAGTTGAAGTCGGAAGTTTACATACACTTAGGTTGGAGTCATTAAAACCCGTTTTTCAACCACTCCACAAATTTCTTGTTAACAAACTATAGTTTTGGCAAGTCGGTTAGGACATCTACTTTGTGCATGACACAAGTCATTTTTCCAACAATTGTTTACAGACAGATTATTTAACTTATAACTCACTTTATCACAATTCCAGTGGGTCAGAAGTTTACATACACTAAGTTGACTGTGCCTTTAAACAGCTTGGAAAATTCCAGAAAATGATGTCATGGCTTTAGAAGATGAACGTACTTTGGTGCGAAAAGTGCAAATCAATCCCAGAACAACAGCAAATGACCTTGTGAAGATGCTGGAGGAAACAGATACAAAAGTATCTATATCCACAGTAAAACAAGTCCTATATCGACATAACCTGAAAGGCCGCTCAGCAAGGAAGAAGCCACTGCTCCAAAACCGCCATAAAAAAGCCAGACTACGGTTTGCAACTGCACATGGGGACAAAGATCGTACTTTTTGGAGAAATGTCCTCTGGTCTGATGAAACAAAAATAGAACTGTTTGGCCATAATGACCATCGTTATGTTTGGAGGAAAAAGGGGAACGCTTGCAAGCCGAAGAACACCATCCCAACCGTGAAGCACGGGGGTGGCAGCATCATGCTGTGGGAGTGCTTTGCTGCTGGAGGGACTGGTGCACTTCACAAAATAGATGGCATCATGAGGAAGGAAAATTATGTGGATATATTGAAGCAACATCTCAAAACATCAGTCAGGAAGTTAAAGCTTGGTCGCAAATGGGTCTTCCAAATGGACAATGACCCCAAGCATACTTCCAAAGTTGTGGCAAAATAGCTAAAGGACAACAAAGTCAGGGTATTGGAGTGGCCATCACAAAGCCCTGACCTCAATCCTATAGAACATTTGTGGGCAGAACTGAAAAAGTGTGTGCGAGCAAGGAGGCCTACAAACCTGTTACAACCACTGTAACCAGTTACACCAGCTCTGTGAGGAGGAATGGGCCAAAATTCACCCAACTTATTGTGGGAAGCTTGTGGAAGGTTACCTGAAACGTTTGACCGAAGTTAAACAATTTAAAGGCAATGCTACCAAATACTAATTGAGTGTATGTAAACTTCTGACCCACTGGGAATGCGATGAAAGAAATAAAAGCATCATTCTCTCTACTATTATTCTGACATTTCACATTCATAAAATAAAGTGGTGATCCTAACTGACCTAAAACAGGGAATTTTTACTAGGATTAAATGTCAGGAATTGTGAAAAACTGAGTTTAAATGTATTTGGCTAAGGTGTATGTAAACTTCCGACTTCAACTGTATGTACACATGGATTTTGTGTTATAGATATGTGGTAGTAGAGTAGAGGCCTGAGGGCACACACATGTTGTGAAATCTGTTATGAATGTATTGTAATGTTTCTAAAATGTATAACTGCCTTAATTTAGCTGGACCCCAGGAAGAGTAGCTGCTGCCTTGGCAACAGCTAATGGGGATCCATAATAAATGCAAATACAAATTACAGTAGGCTACAATAATCAATCAATAATAAAGAGTCAAATACAAAATAACTAAAATAAGTATGAAGTACAAGCATTGCAGTAGTGATGTTCAGGATATACCGTCATTCTGGCTGGCTCCTCTCTGCTCTCCTGATGATCTCTGTAAGGGCCAATGTTGTTAACCATCTGGAAGTGAACCACATCCTTCACTTTATGGACTGTTCTCACAACCAGTGGCCCCACACTGCATGGACATCCTTCACACTCACTGCTCTGCACCACACTGGACATTGATTTTGTGGGTGATTCTTCATCTTTAGTTGAAGTCTATGTGTGTGTGTGTGTGTGTGTGTGTGTGTGTGTGTGTGTGTGTGTGTGTGTGTGTGTGTGTGTGTGTGCATGCGTGCATGTGGGTGGTGTGTGTGTGGGTGTGTGGGTGTGTGGGTGGTGTGTGGGGGTGTGTGGGTGTGTGAGTGTGTGTGTGGATGTGGGTGTGTGTGGGTGTGTGTGGGTGTGGGTGTGTGTGGGTGTGTGAGTGTGTGTGTGTGTGTGTGTGGGTGTGTGTGTGGTGTGTGGGGGTGTGTGTGTGTGTGTGTGTGTGTGTGTGTGTGTGTGTGTGGGTGTGTGTAGTAGAATGACCCAGGTTCCAGTTACTCTGTTATCTTTATCTCAGGATCTCCAAAGTCGTCTTCCCCATCATGGGGGTCATTAGCATGATTAATGACTATTCTCTGCTCTCAATAGTTTCCAGGATGCTGCTATCTGCTGTAGGTGCACTCACAATCACTGCACCACATTGGACATGGTTCATATCCTTCACAATCACTGCACCGCATTGGACATGGTTCATATCCTTCACAATCACTGCACCGCATTGGACATGGTTCATATCCTTCACAATCACTGTTTCACATTGGACATGGTTCAATCCTTCACAATCACTGTATCACATTGGACATCCTTCATATCCTTCACAATGATGAAGTAGCCAAAGCACACTGTCAATGTCAGTGCACATGTAAAGGGTTATGGTCATTATACAACCGACAGAGTTATCTCTATCTCCATCACTAATCAATCAGTTATCTGTCCTACAATGTACATTCATGAGGGTCAACAGCATGATTAATGACTATTCTACCTTCTCTAAATAGGGTCCAGGATGCTGGCTGCCTGCTGTAGGAGGACGGCTGGGCTGCAGACAGAGGCTGACTTTACAGCACTGCGTAGGCAGCTAGGTCGCTTTAACTGTGGGTAGTAGTAAGATTTATAGGCCCTGGTCTCTAGGCATGGCTGCCAGCAGTGCACATTGTTCACAGCAGAAAACTGTGGGCAGGTGGGAAAGTGGATAGAGACACAGACAAGAAGGTTTATATCTGTCTGACTCAGGATAGGTCTGATATCTGTCTGACTCAGGATAGGTGTGATATCTGTCTGACTCAGGATAGGTCTGATATCTGTCTGACTCAGGATAGGTGTGATATCTGTCTGACTCAGGATAGGTGTGATATCTGTCTGACTCAGGATAGGTGTGATATCTGTCTGACTCAGGATAGGTGTGATATCTGCCTGACTCAGGATAGGTCTGAAATCTGTCTGACTCAGGATAGGTCTGATATCTGTCTGACTCAGGATAGGTCTGATATCTGTCTGACTCAGGATAGGTCTGATATCTGTCTGACTCAGGATAGGTCTGATATCTGTCTGACTCAGGATAGGTCTGATATCTGTCTGGATGTCAGAGGAAGAAGAGAACCCTATCCTGGCTCCTTCTGAAGCAGTCAGTGAAATACAGGATGAGGAAGGAGTGTATGGAGAAACATAAACATAGCTACACATCTCTGTCAGCATAGTAAATAACCAGGTAATAAGGTTTAATATCTCTGTCAGCATAGTAAATAACCAGGTAATAAGGTTTAATATCTCTGTCAGCATAGTAAATAACCAGGTAATAAGGTTTAATATCTCTGTCAGCATAGTAAATAACCAGGTAATAAGGTTTAATATCTCTGTCAGCATAGTAAATAATCAGGTAATAAGGTTTAATATCTCTGTCAGCATAGTAAATAACCAGGTAATAAGGTTTAATATCTCTGTCAGCATAGTAAATAACCAGGTAATAAGGTTTAATATCTCTGTCAGCATAGTAAATAACCAGGTAATAAGGTTTAATATCTCTGTCAGCATAGTAAATAACCAGGTAATAAGGTTTAATATCTCTGTCAGCATAGTAAATAACCATGTAATAAGGTTTAATATCTCTGTCAGCATAGTAAATAACCAGGTAATAAGGTTTAATATCTCTGTCAGCATAGTAAATAACCAGGTAATAAGGTTTAATATCTCTGTCAGCATAGTAAATAACCAGGTAATAAGGTTCAATATCTCTATCCCGCCATAGCCAGCTTCTTGTATAAGAGTAGCATTCAGGCAAGGTTATTGTCATTTGGAGAAACATCTGTGTTACTGTCGTGAGCCAGTAAGCCAGCCAGTCAGCCAGCCAGCCAGTCAGCCAACCAGTCAGCCAGCAAGCCCGCCAGCCAGCCAGTAAGCCAGCCAGTCAGCCAGCCATCCAGTCAGCCAGCAAGCCCGCCAGCCAGCCAGTAAGCCAGCCAGTCAGCCAGCCATCCAGTCAGCCAGCAAGCCCGCCCGCCAGCCAGCCAGCCAGCCAGCCAGTAAGCCATCCTGTCAGCCAGCCAGCCAGCCAACCAGTCAGCCAACCAGTCAGCCAGCCAGCCAGCCCGCCAGCCAACCAGTCAGCCAGTAAGCCAGCCAGCCAGCCAGCCAACCAGTCAGCCAGTAAGCCAGCCAGCCAGCCAGCCAACCAGTCAGCCAGTAAGCCAGCCAGCCAGCCAGCCAACCAGTCAGCCAACCAGTCAGCCAGCCAGCCAGCCCGCCAGCCAACCAGTCAGCCAGCCAGCCAGCCCGCCAGCCAACCAGTCAGCCAGTAAGCCAGCCAGCCAGCCAGCCAACCAGTCAGCCAGTGCAGAGGAAAGCATTGTGTTGAGGTAAACACATATCACAGAGCCGGTGGAGGGAGTTGGAGAGAGAGAGAGGTCTATACTGTACGGAAGTGCTGTCTTTGTTCTGTCTGGGCCTGTGCTACAAACCAAATGTATTCTACTGTATGTGACAGCACTAGACCAATAGAACGACAGGGTAACATCAGTCATATAGAACGACAGGGTACAGTTGAAGTCGGAAGTTTACGTACACCTTAGCCAAATACATTTAAACTCAGTTTTTCACAATTCCTGACATTTAATCCTAGTCAAAATTCCCTGTTTTACGTCAGATAGGATCACCACTTTATTTTAAGAATGTGAAATGTCAGAATAATAGTAGAGAGAATGATTTATTTCAGTTTTTATTTTTTTCATCACGTTCCCAGTTGGTCAGAAGTTTACATACACTCAATTAGTATTTGTTAGCATTGCCTTTAAAATTGTTTAACTTGGGTCAAACGTTTCGGGTAGCCTTCCACAAGCTTCCCACAATAAGTTGGGTGAATTTTGGCCTATTCCTCCTGACAGAGCTGGTGTAACTGAGTCAGGTTTGTAGGCCTCCTTGCTCGCACATGCTTTTTCATTTCTGCCCACAAAGGTTCTATAGGATTGAGGTCAGGGCTTTTTGATGGCCACTCCAATACCTTGACTTTGTTGCCCTTAAACCATTTTGCCACAACTTTGGAAGTATGCTTGTCCATTTGGAAGACCCATTTGCGACCAAGCTTTAACTTCCTGACTGATGTCTTGAGATGTTGCTTCAACATATCCACATAATTTTCCTTCCTCATGATGCCATCTATTTTGTGAAGTGCACCAGTCCCTCCAGCAGCAAAGCACCCCCACAGCATGATGCTGCCACCCCCGTGCTTCACGGTTGGGATGGTGTTCTTCGGCTTGCAAGCCTTCCCCTTTTTCCTCCAAACATAACGATGGTCATTATGGGCAAACAGTTCTATTTTTGTTTCATCAGACCAGAGGACATTTCTCCAAAAAGTACGATATTTGTCCCCATGTGCAGTTTTGGAGCAGTGGCTTCTTCCTTGCTGAGCGGCCTTTCAGGTTATGTCGATATAGGACTCGTTTTACTGTGGATATAGATACTTTTGTACCCGTTTCCTCCAGCATCTTCACAAGGTCCTTTGCTGCTGTTCTGGGTTTGATTTGCACTTTTCGCACCAAAGTACGTTCATCTCTAGGAGACAGAACACTTCTCCTTCCTGAGCGGTATGACGGCTGCGTGGTCCCATGGTGTTTATACTTGCGTACTATTGTTTGTACAGATGAACATGGTACCTTCAGGCATTTGGAAATTACTCCCAATGGTGAACCAGACTTGTGGAGGTCCACAATTATTTTTCTGAGGTCTTGGCTGATTTCTTTTGATTTTCCCATGATGTCAAGCAAAGAGGCACTGAGTTCGAAGGTAGGCCTTGAAATACATCCACAGGTACACCTCCAAATGACTCAAATGATGTAAATTAGCCTATCAGAAGCTTCTAAAGCCATGACATCATTTTCTGGAATTTTCCAAGCTGTTTAAAGGCACAGTCAACTTAGTGTATGTAAACTTCTGACCCACTGGAATTGTGATACAGTGAATTATAAGTGAAATAATCTGTCTGTAAACAATTGTTTGATAAATGACTTATGTCATGCACAAAGTAGATGTCCTAACCTGACTTGCCAAAACTATAGTTTGTTAACAAGAAATGTGTGGAGTGGTTGAAAAACGAGTTTTAATGACTCCAATCTAAACGTATGTAAACTTCCGACTTCAACTGTAACATCAGTCATATAGAACGACAGGGTAATAACAGTCATATTCTCGTTGGCTATTATGAGAATATGAGAGAAAATGATACAATCCCCCCCCAGAAAACGATGAAATTATTAAAGTGGATCTGGTGAAGGGATGTAACCTGGTCCTATATCTGTCGTTGGCATCCCATGGCTGTTTACAATGTCTCAAGCAATACACGCCTGTCACGCCCTGGCTCTGGGGACTCTTTAATGTTGAGCCAGGGTGTGTAGGTTCTATGTTATAGTTTTCTAGGTTTCTGTTCTAGATCGTTGTATTTCTATGTTGGCCAGGGTGGTTCCCAATCAGAGGCAGCTGATTCTCGTTGTCTCTGATTGGGAACCATACTTAGGCAGCCTGTGGGCACTTTTGTATTGTGGGATCTTGATCCGTAAGGTTTGTGTTTAAACCCTAGGACTTCACGTATCGTTTGTTGTTTTTGTTCGTGTGTACTCATTAAAAGAATGTACGCTTATCACGCTGCGCCTTGGTCCGCTTCATCATGTGTCAACGATCGTGACAACGCCAGGTGCCCAATACATTTACAGGGTTGGGTAGGTCACTTTCTAAATGTAATCCGTTACAGTTAGTAGTTACCTGTCCAAAATGTAATCAGTAACGTAACGTTTGGATTACTTAAACTAAGTAACGTCATCTTTTTGATTATTTTACCCTTAAGAGGCATTAGAAGAAGACAAAACGGATCCATCAAACACATTTGGTGTGTCATCATAATGGTCTCTGATTGGTGGTCATCATTTGGTGTGTCATCATAGTGGTCTCTGATTGGTGGTCATCATTTGGTGTGTCATCATAGTGGTCTCTGACTTTTTTCACAGCTGAATTGAAAGTCATTGAAAAAACAGAAAATGTGTCAATGTATTTTTTCGCAAACATCCTTTCTGAATGTAAGTATTTTCTTGTAATCAGAATAGATGTAACTGCTTATATGTAATCAGTTACTCCCCAAACCTGCACCATTAGACCTACAGTGAGGGAAAAAAGTATTTGATCCCCTGCTGATTTTGTACGTTTGCCCACTGACAAAGAAATGATCAGTCTATAATTTTAATGGTAGGTTTATTTGAACAGTGAGAGACAGAATAACAACAAAAAAATCAAGAAAAACACATGTCAAAAATGTAATAAATTGATTTGCATTTTAATGAGGGAAATATGTATTTGACCCTCTCTCAATCAGAAAGATTTCTGGCTCCCAGGTGTCTTTTATACAGGTAACGAGCTGAGATTAGGAGCACACTCTTAAAGGGAGTGCTCCTAATCTCAGTTTGTTACCTGTATAAAAGACACCTGTCCACAGAAGCAATCAATCAATCAGATTCCAAACTCTCCACCATGGCCAAGACCAAAGAGCTCTCCAAGGATGTCAGGGACAAGATTGTAGACCTACACAAGGCTGGAATGGGCTACAAGACCATCGCCAAGCAGCTTGGTGAGAAGGTAACAACAGTTGGTGCAATTATTCGCAAATGGAAGAAACACAAAATACTGTCAATCTCCCTTGGCCTGGGGCTCCATGCAAGATCTCACCTCGTGGAGTTGCAATGATCATGAGAACGGTGAGGAATCAGCCCAGAACTACACCGGAGGATCTTGTCAATGATCTCAAGGCAGCTGGGACCATAGTCACCAAGAAAACAATTGGTAACACACTACACCGTGAAGGACTGAAATCCTGCAGCGCCTGCAAGGTCCCCCTGCTCAAGAAAGCACATATACAGGCCCCTCTGAAGTTTGCCAATGAACATATGAATGATTCAGAGGAGAACTGGGTGAAAGTGTTGTGGTCAGATGAGACCAAAATCGAGCTCTTTGGCATCAACTCAACTCGCCGTGTTTGGAGGAGGAGGAATGCTGCCTATGACCCCAAGAACACCATCCCCACCGTCAAACATGGAGGTGGAAACATTATGCTTTGGGGGTGTTTTTCTGCTAAGGGGACAGGACAACTTCACCGCATCAAAGGGACGATGGCCGGGGCCATGTATCGTCAAATCTTGGGTGAGAACCTCCTTCCCTCAGCCAGGGCATTGAAAATGGGTCGTGGATGGGTATTCCAGCATGACAATGACCCAAAACACACGGCCAAGGCAACAAAGGAGTGGCTCAAGAAGAAGCACATTAAGGTCCTGGAGTGGCCTAGCCAGTCTCCAGACCTTAATCCCATAGAAAATTTGTGGAGGGAGCTGAAGGTTCGAGTTGCCAAACGTCAGCCTCGAAACCTTAATGATTTGGAGAAGATCTGCAAAGTGGAGTGGAAAAAAATCCCTCCTGAGATGTGTGCAAACCTGGTGGCCAACTACAAGAAACGTCTGACCTCTGTGATTGCCAACAAGGGTTTTTCCACCAAGTACTAAGTCATGTTTCAGAGGGGTCAAATACTTATTTCCCTCATTAAAATGCAAATCAATTTATAAAATTTGACATGCGTTTTTCTGGATTTTTTTGTTGTTATTCTGTCTCTCACTGTTCAAATAAACCTACCATTAAAATTATAGACTGATCATGTCTTTGTCAGTGGGCAAACATACAAAATCAGCAGGGGATTAAATACTTTTTTCCCTCACTGTATGTGTTGAAGGGTAAGCCATTTCTGAGGGAAACTGTCAAGATAATGTGTGCTCTCTATTAGTTGGCTAATCCCCAACCAGGTTTGACTGTGCTCATTAATTATGTCTGATGCATTGACCAGGCTGCAAGAGCACAGCCACAATATAAGAACGAATAGCCCACTCTAGACCTAGGACTAGCAAGTAGGCCAGCTCCTCTTTATCAACATTAAAGATTGCTTTTCAGTTGTCTACAGACATGTTTCATTTTATGGGCTACATAGGTTTGAACAGTGACCATTATACTAAAATGTTTAAACCAATACCGTATTTGATAGGCGTACATGTGAAGCGTGTCATTATTCTAGATTATCATCTAAAGCTTGTCATGATTCTAGATTATCATCTAAAACTTGCCATGATTCTAGATTATCATCTGAAGATTGTCATGATTCTAGATTATCATCTGAAGCATGTCATGATTCTAGATTATGAAAATAATCATATTCAAATTATGATTATTTAATGTTCTTAGAACATCATTGTAAATTCACAGAAATGACACTTCTCTCACTTGGACAGATGTAGGTTTCAAATTCAAACACAGGTATTATTGAATTCACTCTACTGCAACAATCAATGCACGTATAATGAACATCACGTTCAACAAAGCAGTTTGTTGCCAATGATAGATAGAGCCTACATGGATTTTCTTTCCTTCCATACATGCAGGCCTCTGGGGCAAAATAATGATGTTGACAGTTCTATGCGTCTGTGGATATTGCGTTGGAAAATACGGTAGCAGCCTATGATCACTATAGGTCCTCTAGGGCAGGGTTTACTATGGCTTCTGTTGATAATCCACAGTCATCATCATGTGAGAATAAACAATTGCAATGATAATTTAAACGATGGATTCATTCGTAATATTGTATCAGTCAATGTTTCAACAACCAAATGCAACAAATTGAAGAGTAGACTACATCGACCGCGTTTCCAATCATGCGACACTGAAATAGCGGCGCAGAACTGCCATAATTAAAACAATACTTACCGAATATAAGCGTGCGAAGCAGGTCTGCCATAACTGCAGCATAAACACTTCCAGAAATGTTTAAATTGAGATGTTTGATTGTTGTTTTTCAGCTGTAGTAGCGCACAGGGGGAAGGCACGTCATCACAAATAGTCTGGCTGGTTAGGACGCGAGGACCGCTAGGCGTGATAGACGGCTGAACTTGGATGCGCTGGTTCACGATTATCTGCAATTGAGCTGTGGCTGCGTGGAGACAAGTTTGCTGTGACAGACGCTGCTACCACAGAGTTTCTAAACCCAGAGGCGCAACATCGCGAGACTTCCGGGAACGCTTGTAAAGCAGACCATGCAGACCAGGCCTGGGTTTGGGAAGTCAATGGGAGAGTTGGCATAATACGCATCTGTCATACAAGCTAGGTTTCCATCCAATTGGCGACAGATTTTGATGCGAATATTAAAAAATCTGCACAAAGAAAATATGTGCATTTTCCCACCAGTGGTGTGTTTACACCAAACTGACTTGTACTTTTTCGCTTAAGTTTTCATGTACCGAATACAAATCTAAAGTTCAATGTGTTTCCATCAAATTTTTTTTTTTTCATACATAGCAAATGTGCCTACATGGTCTTGGCATGTGTCATCAACCACCCGAGCCACTGCCTGTTCACCACGCTATCATCCAGAAGGCGAGGTCAGTACAGGTGCATCAAAGCTGGGACCGAGAGAATGAAAAACAGCTTCTATCTCAAGGCCATCAGACTGTTAAATAGCCATCACTAGCACATTAGAGGCTGCTGCTGCCTATTGAAATCACTGGCCACTTAAAAAAATTGAACACTAGTCACTTTAATAATGTTTACATATCTTGCACTACTCATCTCATCTGTATATACTGTTTTTTATAATATTCTACTGTATCTTAGTCCATGCCGCTCTGTCATTGCTAGTCCATATATGTATGTATTCTTAAATTCCATTCCTTACTTGGATTTGTGTGTACTGGGTATATGTTGTGAAATTGTTAGATATTACTTGTTAGATATTACTGCACTGTCGGAGCTAGAAGCACAAGCATTTCGCTACACCCGCAATAACATCTGCTAAACACGTGTATGTGACAAATATAATTTGATTTGATTTGTACTCTAGCCAACAGCTAGCAAACACAGTGGGTGTAGGCCAGAACATCTAGAAAACACAGTGGGTGTAGGCCAGAACATCTAGCAAATACAGTGGGTGTAGGCCAGAACATCTAGCAAATACAGTGGGTGTAGGCCAGAACATCTAGCAAATACAGTGGGTGTAGGCCAGAACATCTAGCAAATACAGTGGGTGTAGGCCAGGGGCGGACTGGGACAAGAATTCGGCCCTGGCATTTTACCCACACCAGCCCACATCACTGCGCCCTTGGTGTCAGTGGTGCCACTAACGTTTACTGTTGGTGGCACCAGCCCATGATTCGGTCGGAACCAAATCATGAGTAATCCTCTTATAAATTAATTCATAAGGATTTATTAAAAAGTATAATAAATAGACTACTGAGGTATTCAATGAATAAGTTGTTTCATCTAACAAGTCCAAGCAGGAATGCATGATTCAATATATTTTGATGTGCAACCTAATCCAGTGATTGTCATGAATTTTGGGTTGACAATTAGACTATAGTTGCTATATTTTACTGTCGAAATAGGATTCCAGAATTTCCAGAATATATATATTTTTTCAATAGAGATTAATTACATACATCTTTATGTGCACCAACTAATATCATGGGCTAATTCATGTGGGGTTCAACACCTGAGGAAGTGGAAACTCAAAACACATTAACTATATCACTAACTCTAAATATAATGCCCATTGCTAGTAGCCATGTATTCATCCAACAGTACATTTGTCCTAAGCAAACGTTGCAGTTATAGGCTACTACCATTGAGACCTATAGGCCATCACAATGGCCGGTGTGCGAAATGCGTGCGCACCGATCCATATCTGAAAGCCATATCAAATATCTTGGTTGTAAAATAGTTGCTATTGAGCTGAATATTGAGAGTTGAGAAATAAAAATGATACCTACGGAAAGATGAAACACTCCACTCTTCGACAGGGACAAGGGTACGAAGCTTTCAAACCTGTGTTTTTCCCACAACTGCATTTTGAAAGGTTGTACTATCAGAACACGTTTTTCTCTTAAGCACAAGCGGGAGAGGAGAGTGGCTCGCTCTTCACAAACAGCAAGCCCCAGCGAGGGCACAGGGGCAGGGCACACACTTTCATTACAGGAATAATGATTATAATACTGTTTGACCCAATTATGTTTTTAGCCGCCCAAAAAATAGTGAGTGAGGTGACAATGTAGAATGTGCTTGTAGTATCTGAACTTCTTTCATATTGTGGGTTACTCTGCTTTGCTGAAACATCTGGAAAGTGTTACCATAGGGGCCCCCTAAAACAGAGGACATTCGGCTATGTGGAGGCCAGGGATTGGTCTATTCAAATCACGCCATCTTATGTTACATGAAGCATAGGATATATATATATATATATATCATGTTTTAACAAAAGAAGGGAGAGTGATCATATTTGGGATTGGTTTCGTTGCTCTCCAGATTCTGCAGAGTCTGTAAGTTGATGCTGAAATCTTTTGATATAATAAACCTTTATAATCAAAGTACAGTGTCAGCGGATTTCCTTATCAACACATCATCGCAGCATCGCTGTTCGGACACCACATGCTCTTTCTACGTTTATAGGCCCCCTTTCTGTTTTTTAAGATCCATGATCTTGGCTGTCTAACCGACGACAGAGTCGGAGCAGGTCTCTTTGCTGATGCCGCGTTTTTAACTTTGAATGTGAGTTTGCGTGACCTCAGCTCAGCCTATCAGAGAACCGGGCCGACCCATCTTGGTAGGAGGGCCGGCCGTTGCCCCCTGATCAGCCAAGGGCTCATTATAGAGGAGTATAACAGAGAAATTGCACCAAAATCTTTAAGAAAAATAAAATGCTAATCATCTGTAGGCTGATAAATTGCATACTTTCTCAAGTCGTAGTGGGAGCACCACACACCATATCATCGTGTGACTCCAAGTTTACTTTGTTATGATGGTTATTATATCAATATTTGGGCATAAAGATGCTTCCACCGTCATTTATTTTGCTTAATACATTTTACCGACACAATAAAAGATCCTACCATGTCGAATAAACAAATTATCTGTCTGCATTTATAAAATTGTACCGAAACGTCCTGTTTCCATCACAGCTGTTATGATTTTTTTTTATATGGTATGACTTTACTCGCACAAAAACTGTGGATGTAAACGTGGTTACAGAATGTCAACAGTGGCACTTCAGAGGGCAACCCTCAGCTCTGATTTAAATGCAGACAGTAGCTAGGTTTCCATCCAATTGGCGACAGATGTTCATGGGAATATTCATAAAAACAATAAGCGCATTTTCCCACCAGGGATGTGTTTCCATCAAATTGACTTGTTGTGGATAAACGTCTGTGTGTGATGAAGTAGTTCACATAAAAAAAGATGTTCCTACTCTGAGGTGAGTTCAGTTCGCTTGAACGTTTGCTACATTGCGGAACGGGTTGTGCTGAACGACACGTTTACCCAAAACGTTCTTGTACATTCTTTAACAGACTTTGAGCTACGTTTGCTCCCATTTGGTGGGTGTGGCTTGAAGCAATGAGTGATGTATTTAAAGGGTAGTGGCCATACTGACAGCGTTCCCCAACCCCCAACCAAACCCCTCCCAGTTTTTCAACTGGTCGTTCAGTGCAGCACCGTTTCCGTTCAATTGAACGTTCCAGAACATGAACATTTACTGAACGCAGCCCTGGTCTTGGCACGTGCCGTTGTAGTCAACTGTGCTGATAGGCTAGTCTACATGAGATTATAGAGCCCCACAGTGGAGGTGTCATAATACCCATGAAAGGTAGCGGTCAAACAGGAACTGGTTCCTATTTACCATATCTTCAATTTAAGCCTACTAGAAAGTGTGTGCCCTCAGGCCTGGAGGGAAGCAAAACTCATTCCGCTACCCAAGAATAGTAAAGCCCCCTTTACTGTCTCAAATAGCAGTCTGATTGTTACCAACCCTTAGTAAACCTCTGGAAAAAATTGTGTTTGACCAGATACAAAGCTATTTTACAGTAAACAAATTGACAACAGACTTTCAGCACGCTTATAGGGAAGGACATCAAATCAAAATCAAATCAAATCAAATGTTATTTGTCACATACACGTGTTTAGCAGATGTTATTGCGGGTGTAGTGAAATGCTTGTGCTTCTATCTCCGACAGTGCAGTAATATCTAACAAGTAATATCTAACAATTTCACAATATGTACCTAATACACACAAAACTAGTGAGGAATGGAATTTAAGAAAATATACATATATGGACAAGCAATGACAGAGCGGCATGGACTAAGATACAGTAGAATATTATAGAATAGAATGCAGTATATACATATGAGATGAGAAGTGCAAGATATGTAAACATTATTAAAGTGACTAGTGTTCCATTTCTTAAAGTGGCCAGTGATTTCAAAAGGAGCAGCAGCCTCTAATGTGCTAGTGATGGCTGTTAAACAGTCTGATGGCCTTGAGATAGAAGCAGTTTTTCAGTCTCTCGGTCCCAGCTTTGATGCACCTGTACTGACCTCACCTTCTGGATGATTGCGGGGTGAACAGGCAGTGGCTCGGGTGGTTGTTGTCCTTGATGATCTTTTTGTCCTTCCTTTGGCGGGTAGTTTGACCCCGGTGATGCGTTGGGCAGACCGCACCACCCTCTGGAGAGCCCTGCGGTTGCGGGCGGTGCAGTTGCCGTACCAGGAGGTGATACAGCCCGACAGGATGCTCTCAGTTGTGCATCTGTAGAGGTTTGTGATGGTTTTAGGTGTCAAGATGAATTTCTTCAGCCTCCTGAGGTTGAAGAGGCTCTGTTGCGCCTTCTTCACCACACAGTCTGCATGGGTGGACAATTTCAGTTTGTCGTTGATGTGTACGCCAAGGAACTTGAAGCTTTCCACCTTCTCCACTGCGGTCCCATCGTTGTGGATAGGGGGGTGCACCCTCTGCTGTTTCCTGAAGTCCACAATCATCTCCTTTGTTTTGTTGACGTTGAGTGAGAGGTTATTTTCCTGGCACCACACTCCCAGAGCCCTCACCTCCTCCCTGTAGGCGGTCTCGTCATTGTTGGTAATCAAGCCTACTACTGTTGTGTCGTCTGCAAACTTGATGATTGAGTTGGAGGCGTGCGTGGCCACGCAGTCATGGGTGAACAGGGAGTACAGGAGGAGCCTGAGCACGCACCCTTGTGGGGCCCCAGTGTTGAGGATCAGCGAAGTGGAGATGTTGTTTCCTAACTTCACCATTTGGGGGCGGCTCGTCAGGAAGTCCAGGACCCAGTTGCACAGGGTGGGGTTCAGACCCAGGGCCTCGAGCTTAATGATGAGCTTGGAGGGTACTATGGTGTTGAATGCTGAGCTATAGTCAATGAACAGCATTCTTACATAGGTATTCCTCTTGTCCAGATGGGATAGGGCAGTGTGCAGTGTGATGGCGATTGCATCGTCTGTGGATCTACTGGGGCGGTGCAAATTGAAGTGGGTCTAGGGTGACAAGTAAGGTAGAGGTGATATGATCCTTAACTAGCCTCTCAAAGCACTTCATGATGACAGAGGTGAGTGCTACGGGGCAATCGTCATTTAGTTCAGTTACCTTTGCTTTCTTGGGTACAGGAACAATGGTGGCCATCTTGAAGCATGTGGGAACAGCAGACTGGGAAAGGGAGAGATTGAATATGTCCATAAACACACCAGCCAGCTGGTCTGCACATGCTCTGAGGATGCGGCTAGGGATGCCGTCTGGGCCGGCAGCCTTGCGGGGGTTAACATGCTTAAATGTCTTACTCACGTTGGCTACAGAGAAGGAGAGGCCACAGTCCTTGGTAGTGGGCCGCGTCGGTGGCACTGTGTTATCCTCAAAGCGGGCGAAGAAGGTGTTTAGCTTGTCTGGAAGCGAGACGTCGGTGTCGGCGACGTGTCTGGTTTTCCTTTTGTAGTCCGTGATTGTCTGTAGACCCTGCCACATACGTCCCGTGTCTGAGCCGTTGAATTGCGACTCCACTTTGTCTCTATACTGATGTTTGCCAGTTTAATTGCCTTGCAGAGTGAGTAGCTACACTGTTTGTATTCTGCCATATTCCCAGTCACCTTGACATTCAACACGCACAGCACTTACACAAATGACTGATGATTGGCTGAGAGAAATTGATGATAAAAATATTGTATGGGCTGTTTTGTTAGACTTCAGTGCAGCTTTTGACATTATCGATCATAGTCTGCTGCTGGAAAACTTGTGTTATGTGTTATAGAGCTGCAGGTAGTTTCAGAATGGGGTGGCAAGGAATAAGTTAGTCCTAAATAGAGAGATTGACTTCATCACTACTTGTTTTTGTAAGAAGTGTTGAAGAGCTGAATGCACCGAGCTGTCTCATTAAACTACTGGCACACACCTCGGACACCCATGTATACCCCACAAGACATGCCACCAGAGGTCTCTTCACAGTCCCCAAGTCCAGAACAGACTATGGGAGGCGCACAGTACTACATAGAGCCATGACTAAATGGAACTCTATTCCACATCAGGTAACTGATGCAAGCAGTAGAATCAGATTTTTAAAAAACAGGTAAAAATACACCTTATGGAACAACGGGGACTGTGAAGAGACACACACACAGGTACAGACACACGCATACACACACAAACGCTAGCACACGCACTCTACACACACGTACATTGTAATATTGTTGTATGGTGGTATTATACATTTTGTATTGTAGATATGTAGTGGTGTAATAATGTTAATTTTAGAAACACTTAAAATATATTGATAAAAGTTTCCTTGTCCTAGAGAGATTTTCATGGTTCTAAAACGTCACACCAGGGTAAGCCTACACGAAACACAGCCCTTATTTTAAGTGTTTCTAAAATCCCGCAAGGTTTTATGGGTATTATGACTCATACTGTGGTAATCTATTCTGTATATTTTTCTTTGTCAAATGGCAGTCAAGTGTCAATCATCATGTCACCAGCATAAGAAGCTCGATATTTATTGGAAAGGAGCATCAAGCTGGTTATAGTGATAGCAAGGGTGCAGTGATTTTTAACCAGAAGAAACCGCCTTTATAAATTCTACCTATTGCGAGACTCTAGGCTATAACAATGTGTATTTCTATGTCGCCCACACATTTTTACTGGCTGATAGAAGAGCTGTAGAGAGACGCAGCAGGCCACTACGACTACGGATGTTGATCCTTGCAGTGGCAGCAGGTGACACACCGTCCGCAAAGGACATTTGGGTCCTCCTAAGTACACTTTCTGACCATGTCTTCAGTACACATTCAGGATGACAAGCTTCAACAAAATGTAATTTATTATCAAAAACATTCTCCCATAATTCTACAGTCACAGACCAGAACTGGAAACCATGAAGATCAGCACAAACTCATTGGTACTAATGAAGACTATATTACAAGACGACTGATAGTCCAACCTGAAATCACAACACCTTCTCTCACGGACAGACTATGTAAATATATACTGAACAAAAATATAAACGCAACAAGATTTTACTAAATTACAGTTCATAGAAGGAAATCAGTCAACTGAAATAAATTCATTAGGCCCTAATCTATGGATTTCACATGACTGGGCAGTGGTGCAGCCATGGATGGGCATAGGCCCACCCAATCAGAATGAGTTGTTTCCCCACAAAGGGCTTTATTACAGACAGAAATACTCCTCAGCCTCCCCCCCACCAATGATCCCAAAGGTGAAGAAGCCAGATGTGGAGGTCCTGGGCTGGTTACACGTGGTCTGCAGTTGGACATACTACCAAATCTCAAAAACAACATTGGAAGCAGTTTATGGTAGAGACATTAACATTACATTCTCTGGCAATATCTCTGGTGGACATTCCTGCAGTCAGCATGCCAATTGCATGCTCCCTCAAAACTTGAGACATCAGTAGCATTGTGTTGTGGACAAAACGGCACATTTTAAAGTGGCCTTTTATTGTCCCCAGCACAAGGTGCACATGTGTAATTATCATGCTGTTTAATCAGCTTCTTGATAATCCATCTACCTGACAGGTGTGGTCTATCTTGGCAAAGGAGAAATGCTCACTAACAGGGATAAACAAATTTGTGCACAAAATTTGATACAAATAAGCTTTTTGTGCGTATGGAAAATATAAGGGATTTTTTTTTTTCAGCTCATGAAACCTGGGACCAACACTTTACATGTTGCGTTTATATTTTTGTTCAGTGTAAATGGTACAGTCATCAATTATGCAAGACTTTAGTTCTGGGTTAACCAAGATGAATCCACAACCATTGTAGGTCAACTTTCAAAACATGAATACAGCTCAACCATAAGATTACAAAAACACTTCATTTTTTGATAACACACAAGCTGTGTTCCAAGATGAAAAAGTAGAAAAGTTGGTCATGAAGAAATATATAGGTTACATTCACACACGTCGTACATGAATCCAGACAAATTGTAACATTGATAAGAAATTGGGCTATTTTAGGACTTAGAATTCTTCCTTCTTCCAACAACAGGGTGACAAACATTTACAAGTATTTACACATCCAGACAGAAACTGTCCCAAATGGCACCCTATGGGCCCTGGTCAAAAGTAGTGCACTACGTAGGGTACAGGGTGCCATTTAGAACGCAGAGGGTAGTCTTTTTTACTCCAGGCAACAGCAGATAGACAGATTTAGAACTGCTGCAGGATCAATTTCTTCTTCATGTCGTGAGAGAACTTGTTGGATCGGAACGCCTCGCTGTCATAGAATGCTGACAGGTTGTGAATGCTGATCTGTCTGGCCTGGGGAAGGAGAGAACAGAATAATTCAACTATACTGAACAAAAAAAAAAAAAAAAATGCACCAATTTCAAAGATTTTACTGAGTTACTGTTCATATGAGGAAATCAGTCAATTGAAATAAATTCATTTGGCCCTAATCTATGGATTTCACATGACTGGGAATACAGATATGCATATGTTGGTCACAGATAAACCCCCCCCAAAAAAAAGGGCCTCAATGGGTGTCAGGATCTCATCACGATATTTCTTTGCATTGAAATTGCCATTGATAAAATGCAATTGTGCTCGTTGTCCATAGCTTACGCCTGCCAGACCATAAACCCACCGCCACCATGGGGCACTCTTTTCACAGCAAATCGCTCACCCACACAATCGCCATACATGTTGTCTGCGTTGCAAGGCCAAACTCTAAAATGACTGGAGGCGGCATATGGTAGAGAAATGAATATTACATTCTCTGGCAACAGCTCTGGTGGACATTCCTGCAGTCAGCATGCCAATTGTACACTCCCTCAACTTGAGATATCTGTGGCATTCTGTTGTGTGACAAAACTGCACATTTTAGAGCGGCCTTTAGTCCCCAGCACAAGGTGCACCTGTGTAATGATCGTGCTGTTTAATCAGCTTCTTGTCAGGTGGATGGATTATCTTGGCAAATTAGAAATGCTAACAGGGATGTAAACACATTTGTGCACAAAATGAGAGAAATAAGCTTTTTGTGCGTATGGAAAATTTCTAGGATCTTTTATTTCAGCTCATGAAACCAATACTTTACATGTTGTGTTTATATTTTTGATCAGCGTACAGTGCATTCGGAAAGTATTCAGACTCCTTCCCTTTTTCCACTTTGTTACGTTAGCCTTATTCTAAAATAAGGCTAACGGGGGGAGAACAAGTATTTGATACACTGCCGATTTTGCAGGTTTTCCTACTTACAAAGCATGTAGAGGTCTGTCATTTTTATCATAGGTACACTTCAACTGTGAGAGACGGAATCTAAAACAAAAATCCAGAAAATCACATTGTATGATTTTTAAGTAATTAATTTGCATTTTATTGAATGACATAAGTATTTGATCACCTACCAACCAGTAAGAATTCCGGCTCTCACAGACCTGTTAGTTTTTCTTTAAGAAGCCCTACTGTTCTCCACTCATTACCTGTATTAACTGCACCTGTTTGAACTCGTTACCTGTATAAAAGACACCTGTCCACACACTCAAACAGACTCCAACCTCTCCACAATGGCCAAGACCAGAGAGCTGTGTAAGGACATCAGGGATAAAATTGTAGAGCTGCACAAGGCTGGTATGGGCTACAGGACAATAGGCAAGCAGCTTGGTGAGACGGCAACAACTGTTGGCGCAATTATTAGAAAATGGAAGAAGTTCAAGATGACGGTCAATCACCCTCGGTCTGGGGCTCCATGCAAGATCTCACCTCGTGGGGCATCAATTATCATGAGGAAGGTGAGGGATCAGCCCAGAACTACACGGCAGGACCTGGTCAATGACCTGAAGAGAGCTGGGACCACAGTCTCAAAGAAAACCATTAGTAACACACTACGCGGTCATGGATTAAAATCCTGCAGCGCACGCAAGGTCCCCCTGCTCAAGCCAGCGCATGTTCAGGCCCGTCTGAAGTTTGCCAATTACCATCTGGATGATCCAGAGGAGGAATGGGAGAAGGTCATGTGGTCTGATGAGACAACAATAGAGCTTTTTGGTCTAAACTCCACTCGCTGTGTTTGGAGGAAGAAGAAGGATGAGTACAACCCCAAGAACACCATCCCAACCGTGAAGCATGGAGGTGGAAACATCATTCTTTGGGGATGCTTTTCTGCAAAGGGGACAGGACGACTGCACCGTATTGAGGGGAGGATGGATGGGGCCATGTATCGCGAGATCTTGGCCAACAACCTCCTTCCCTCAGTAAGAGCATTGAAGATGGGTCGGGGCTGGGTCTTCCAGCATGACAACGACCCGAAACACACAGCCAGCGCAACTAAGGAGTGGCTCTGTAAGAAGCATCTCAAGGTCCTGGAGTGGCCTAGCCAGTCTCCAGACCTGAACCCAATAGAAAATCTTTGGAGGGAGCTGAAAGTCCGTATTGCCCAGCGACAGCCTCGAAACCTGAAGGATCTGGAGAAGGTCTGTATGGAGGAGTGGGCCAAAATCCCTGCTGCAGTGTGTGCAAACCTGGTCAAGACCTACAGGAAACGTATGATCTCTGTAATTGCAAACAAGGGTTTGTGTACCAAATATTAAGTTCTGCTTTTCTGATGTATCAAATACTTATGTCATGCAATAAAATGCAAATTAATTACTTAAAAATCATACAATGTGATTTTCTGGATTTTTGTTTTAGATTCCGTCTTTCACAGTTGAAGTGTACTATGATAAAAATTACAGACCTCTACATGCTTTGTAAGTAGGAAAACCTGCAAAATCGGCAGTGTATCAAATACTTGTTCTCCCCACTGTATATACACTGCTCAAAAAAATAAAGGGAACACTTAAACAACACAATGTAACTCCAAGTCAATCACACTTCTGTGAAATCAAACTGTCCACTTAGGAAGCAACACTGATTGACAATACATTTCACATGCTGTTGTGCAAATGGAATAGACAACAGGTGGAAATTATAGGCAATTAGCAGACTGTCCAGAAGTTGGCGGATGCTTTAGTCCAGGTCTGGGAGGAGATCTCTCAGGAGACCATCCACCACCTCATCAGGAGCATGCCCGGGCGTTGTAGGGAGGTCATACAGGCACGTGGAGGCCACACACACTACTGAGCCTCATTTTGACTTGTTTTAAGGACATTACATCAAAGTTGGATCAGCCTGTAGTGTGGTTTTCCACTTTAATTTTGAGGGTGACTCCAAATCCAGACCTCCATGGGTTGATAAATTTGATTTCCATTGATAATTTGTGTGATTTTGTTCTCAGCACATTCAACTATGTAAAGAAAAAAGTATTTAATAAGATTATTTCATTCAGATCTAGGATGTGTTATTTTAGTGTTCCCTTAATTTTTTTGAGCATTATATATGTATTTTTTTTTCTTCTCATCAATCTACCCACAATACCCCATAATGACAAAGCGAAAACAGGTTTAGACATTTTTGCACATTAAAAATAAACACTGAAATACCTTACTTACATAAGTATTCAGACCCTTTACTATGAGACTCGAAATTGAGCTCAGGTGCATCCTGTTTCCATTGATCATCCTTGAGATGTTTCTACAACTTGGAGTCCACCTGAGGTTAATGCAATTGATTGGACATGATTTGGAAAGGCACACACCTGTCTATATAAAGGTCCCTGAGTTGACAGTGCATGTCAGAGCAAAAACCAAGCCATGAGGTCGAAGGAATTGTATGTAGACCTCACAGACAGGATTGTGTCGAGGCACAGATCTGGGGAAGTGTACCAAAAAATGTCTGCAGCATTGAAGGTCCCCAAGAACACAGTGGCCTCCATCATTCTTAAATGGATGAAGTTTGGAACCACCAAGACTCTTCCTAGAGGCTGGCCGCCCGGCCAAACTGAGCAATCGGGGAGAAGGGCCTTGGTCAGGGAGGTGACCAAGAACCCGATGGTCACTCTGACAGAGCTCTAGAGTTCCTCTGTGGAGATGGGAGAACCTTCCAGGACAACCATCTCTGCAGCACTCCAACAATCAGGCCTTTATGGTAGAGTGGCCAGACGGAAGTGACTCCTCAGTAAAAAGGCACATGACAGCCCACCTAAAGGACTCAGACCATGAGAAACAAGATTCTCTGGTCTGATGAAACCAAGATTGAACTCCTTGGCCTGAATGCCAAGCATCACGTCTGGAGGAAACCTGGCACCATCCCTACAGTGAAGCATGGTGGTGGCAGAATCATGCTGTGGGGATGTTTTTCAGCAGCAGGGACTGGGAGACTAGTCAGGAACAAGGGAACGTCATACCCAAGAAGACGGAATACCTCATTTCTACCAGCATGTCACATGTGCAACCAGAGAGAAAAAATAAATAAAAAAATCTATGCCACCTTTACTCCACACACAGAGACTCATACAAAGCTCTCCCTCCATTTGGCAAATCTGAGCATAATTCTATCCTCCTGATTCCTGCTTACAAGCCAAAACTAAAAGCAGGAAGTACCAGTGACTCGCTCAATACGGAAGTGGTCAGATGACACGGATGCTATGCTACAGGACTGTTTTGTTAGCACAGACTGGAATATGTTCCGGGATTCATTCAATGGCATTGAGGAGTATACCACCTCAGTCAACGGCTTCATCAATAAGTGCATTGACGACGTCGCCCCCACAGTGACTGTACGTACATATCCCAACCAGAAGCCATGGATTACAGGCAACATCCGCATCGAGCTAAAGGCTAGAGCAGCCGCTTTCAAGGAGCGGGACACTAATCCGGACGCTTATAAGAAATCCCGCTACGCCCTCAGACTAACCATCAAACAGGCAAAGCGTCAATACAGGATTAAGATCAAATACTACTAAACCGGCTCTGACACTCTTCGGATGTGGCAGGGCTTGGAAACTATTACGGACGACAAAGGGAAACCCAGCCGCGAGCTGCCCAGTGACGTGAGCCAACCAGACGAGCTAAATGCCTTTCATGCTCGCTTCGAGGCAAGCAACACTGAAGCATGCATGAGAGCACCAGATGTCCCGGACGACTGTGTGATCACGCTCTCTGTAGCCGATGTGAGCAAGACCTTTAAACAGGTCAACATTCACAAAGCCGCGGGGCCAGATGGATTACCAGGATGTGTACTCAAAGCATGCGCGGACCAACTGGCAAGTGTCTTCACTGACATTTTCAACCTCTCCCTGACCGAGTCTGTAATACCTACATGTTTCAAGCAGACCACCATAGCCCCTGTGCCCAAGGAAGCGAAGGTAACCTTCCTAAATGATTACTGCCCCTAGCACTCACGTCGGTATCCATGAAGTGCTTTGAAAGGCTGGTCATGGCTCACATAAACACCATCATCCCGGAAACCCTAGACCCACTCCAATTCGCATACCGCCCCAACAGATACACAGATGACGCAATCTCAAATCGCACTCCACACTGCCCTTTCCCACCTGGACAAAAGGAACACCTATGTGAGAATGCTGTTCATTGACTACAGCTCAGCGTTCAACACCATAGTGCCCTCAAAGCTAAGGACCCTGGGACTAAACACCTCCCTCTGAAACTGGATCCTGGACTTCCTGACGGGCCGCCTCCAGGTGGTAAGGGTAGGCAACCAACACATCTGCCACGCTACTTCAATACTGGGGCCCCTCAGGGGTGCGTGCTGTACTCCCTGTTCACCCACGACTGTGTGGTCAAACACGACTCCAACACCATCATTAAGTTCGCTGACGACACAACAGTGGTAGGCCTGATCACCGACAAGACGGCCTATAGGGAGGAGGTCAGAGACCTGGCAGTCTGGTGCCAGGACAACAACCTCTCCCTCAGTGTGAGCAAGACAAAGGAGCTGATCATGGATTACAGGAAAAGGCGGGCCGAACAGGTCCCCATTAACATTGACGGGGCTGTAGTGGAGCGGGTCGAGAGTTTCAAGTTCCTTGGTGTCCACATCACCAACAAACTATCATGGTCCAAACACACCAAGACAGTCGTGAAGAGGGCACGACAACACCTTTTCCCCCTCAGGATACTGAAAGGATTTGGCATGGGTCCTCAGATCCTCAAAACGTTCTACAGCTGCACCATCGAGAGGATCCTGACCGGTTGCATCCCCGCCTGGTATAGCACCTGCTCGGCATCTGACCGTAAGGCGCTACAGAGGGTAACGCGTACGGCCCAGTACATCTCTGGGGCCAAGCTTCCTGCCATCCAGGACCTATATACTAGGCGGTGTCAGGAAGGCCCAGAAATATTTTTGTCAAATACTCCAGGTCATCCAAGTCATAGACTGTTCTCTCCGCTACCGCACAGCAAGCGGTACCGGAGCGCCAAGTCTAGGACCAAAAGGCTCCTTAACAGCTTCTACCCCCAAGCCATAAGACTGCTGAACAATTAATCAAATGGCCACCCGGACTATTTACATTGAGCCCCCCTCCATTTGTTTTTACACTGCTGCTACTCGCTGTTTATTATCTATGCAGTCACTTTACCCCTACCTACAAATTACCTCGACTAACCTGTACCGCCGCACATTGACTCGGTACCGGTATCCTGTGTATATAGCCTCGTTATTGTTATTTTATTGTGTTACTTTTTATTTTATGATTTACTTTAGTCTATTTAGATAATATTTTCTCTATTTCTTGAACTGCATTGTTGGTTAAGGACTTGTAAGTAAGCATTTCACAGTAAGGTCTACCTATTGTATTTCGGCGCATGTGACAAATACAATTTGATTTAATTTGAGGCTGAAATCGCTGCCAAAGGTGCTTCAACAAAGTACTGAGTAAAGGGTATGAATACCTTAGTAAATGTGATATTTCCAGGTTTATTATACATTTGCGAAAAAAAAAAAAAAAACTGTTTTAGCCTTGTCATTCTGGGGTACATTGTGTATAGATTGATGAGGGGAAAACAATGTAATCCTTTTTAGAACAAGGCTGTAACGTAACAAAATGTGGAAAAAGTCAAGGGGTCTGAATACCTTCAGAATGCACTGTACATGGGGGAAACTATTGAACTTCACAAAAGGTCCCAAATTATTTTTAATGCACTCAAGACATAGAATGTTGCATTTATATTTTTGTTCATTGTATATTTTACATTTACATTTTTTGTCATTTAGCAGACGCTCTTATCCAGAGCGACTTACAGGAGCAATTAGGGTTAAGTGCCTTGCTCAAGGGCACATCGACAGATTTTTCACCTAGTCAGCTCGGGGATTAGAACCAGCGACCTTTCGGTTACTGGCACAACGCTCTTAACCACTAAGCTACCTGCCGAAACATGATTATTCCCCAAGGGGAAGAACAGAAATAGAAAACAACTTCACACGATTGAGATTATGCCAACAGTTAGCATCTCGCTAGAGTGCAGATGAGGGAAAACCATCTCAGATTGAGATTATGCCAACGGTTAGCATCTCGCTAGAGTGCAGATGAGGGAAAACCATCTCAGATTGAGATTATGCCAACGGTTAGCATCTCGCTAGAGTGCAGATGAGGGAAAACCATCTCAGATTGAGATTATGCCAACGGTTAGCATCTCGCTAGAGTGCAGATGAGGGAAAACCATCTCAGATTGAGATTATGCCAACGGTTAGCATCTCGCTAGAGTGCAGATGAGGGAAAACCATCTCAGATTGAGATTATGCCAACGGTTAGCATCTCGCTAGAGTGCAGATGAGGGAAAACCATCTCAGATTATTGAGATTGCACCATGGTTACCAGCTTGGTATAGTACATTAGAGGAAATTAAAAGGAAGACACCATTCATTGAGACACCACCATCATGACTAGCAGCTCATCATTACCTTGTCCACCAGGTCTTTCTCTGGGATCTCGATGGTGTCCTGCTGGGCTCCATATCGGTTCCTCTGATACGCCACCTGCTCTGACACCAGCTGCTTCAGGATGAACAGCAGCAACTCATTGTTGTCTTTTCTGAACGCCAGGTAACGGGCAAACGTCTAGAGAGAAGAGGAACCGAGGGATATCAAATCAAATCAAATTTTATTGGTCACATGCGCCGAATACAACAGGTGCAGACATTACAGTGAAATGCTTACTTACAGCCCTTAACCAACAGTGCATTTATTTTAAACAAAAAAGTAAGAATAAAACAACAAAAAAGTGTTGAGAAAAAAAGAGCAGAAGTAAAATAAAGTGACAGTAGGGAGGCTATATATACAGGGGGGTACCGTTGCATAGTCAATGTGCGGGGGCACCGGCTAGTTGAGGTAGTTGAGGTAATATGTACATGTGGGTAGAGTTAAAGTGACTATGCATAAATACTTAACAGAGTAGCAGCAGCGTAAAAAGGATGGGGTGGGGGGGCAGTGCAAATAGTCCGGGTAGCCATGATTAGCTGTTCAGGAGTCTTATGGCTTGGGGGTAGAAGCTGTTGAGAAGTCTTTTGGACCTAGACTTGGCACTCCGGTACCACTTGCCGTGCGGTAGCAGAGAGAACAGTCTATGACTAGGGTGACTGGAGTCTCTGACAATTTTGAGGGCCTTCCTCTGACACCGCCTGGTATAGAGGTCCTGGATGGCAGGGAGCTTTGCCCCAGTGATGTACTGGGCCGTACGCACTACCCTCTGTAGTGCCTTGCGGTCAGAGGCCAAGCAGTTGCCATACCAGGCGGTGATGCAACCAGTCAGGATGCTCTCGATGGTGCAGCTGTAGAATTTTTTGAGGATCTGAGGACCCATGCCAAATCTTTTTAGTCTCCTGAGGGGGAATAGGCTTTGTCGTGCCCTCTTCACGACTGTCTTGGTGTGTTTGGACCATGATAGTTCGTTGGTGATGTGGACACCAAGGAACTTGAAGCTCTCAACCTGTTCCACTACAGCCCCGTCGATGAGAATGGGGGCGTGCTCAGTCCTCTTTTTTTTTCCTGTAGTCCACAATCATCTCCTTTGTCTTGGTCACGTTGAGGGAGAGGTTGTTGTCCTGGCACCACACGGCCAGATCTCTGACCTCCTCCCTATAGGCTGTCTCATCGTTGTCGGTGATCAGGCCTACCACTGTTGTGTCGTCGGCAAACTTAATGATGGTGTTGGAGTCGTGCCTGGCCATGCAGTCATGGGTGAACAGAGAGTACAGGAGGGGACTGAGCACGCACCCCCTGAGGGGCCCCCGTGTTGAGGATCAGTGTGGCAGATGTGTTGTTACCTACCCTTACCACCTGGGGGCGGCCCGTCAGGAAGTCCAGGATCCAGTTGCAGAGGGAGGTGTTTAGTCCCAGGATCCTTAGCTTAGTGATGAGCTTAGAGGGCACTATGGTGTTGAATGCTGAGCTGTAGTCAATGAATAGCATTCTCACGTAGGTGTTCCTCTTGTCCAGGTGGGAAAGGGCAGTGTGGAGTGCGATAGAGATTGCATCATCTGTGGATCTGTTGGGGCGGTATGCAAATTGGAGTGGGTCTAGGGTTTCTGGGATTATGCTGTTGATGTGAGCCATGACCAGTCTTTCAAAGCACTTCATGGCTACAGACGTCAGTGCTACGGGTCGGTAGTCATTTAGGCAGGTTATCTTAGAGTTCTTGGGCACGGGGACTATGGTGGTCTGCTTGAAACATGTTGGTATTACAGACTCAGTCAGGGACATGTTGAAAATGTCAGTGAAGACACTTGCCAGTTGGTCAGCACATGCTCGGAGTACACGTCCTGGTAATCCGTCTGGCCCTGCGGCCTTGTGAATGTTGACCTGCTTAAAAGTCTTACTCACATCGGCTACGGAGAGCGTGATCACATAGTCGTCCGGAACAGCTGGTGCTCTCATGCATGCTTCAGTGTTGCTTGCCTCGAAGCGAGCAAAGAAGTGGTTTAGCTCGTCTGGTAGGCTTGTGTCACTGGGCAGCTCGTGGCTGTGCTTCCCTTTGTAGTCTGTAATAGTTTTCAAGCCCTGCCACATCCGACGAGCGTCAGAGCCAGTGTAGTATGATTCAATCTTAGACCTGTATTGACTCTTTGCCTGTTTGATGGTTCGTCGGAGGTCATAGCGGGATTTCTTATAAGCGTCCGGGTTAGAGTCCGTTCCTTGAAAGCGGCAGCTCTACCCTTTAGCTCAGTGCGGATGTTTCCTGTAATCCATGGCTTCTGGTTGGGGTATGTACGTACGGTCACTGTGGGGACGACATCATCGATGCACTTATTGATGAAGCCAGTGACTGATGTGGTGTACTCCTCAATGCTGTCTGAAGAATCCCGGAACATGTTCCAGTCTGTGCTAGCAAAACAGTCCTGTAGCTTAGCATCTGCGTCATCTGACCACTTTTTTATTAGCCGAATCACTGGTGCTTCCTGCTTCAGTTTTTGCTTATAAGCAGGAATCAGGAGGATAGAGTTATGGTCAGATTTGCCAAATGGAGGGCGAGGGAGAGCTTTGTATGCGTCTCTGTGTGTGGAGTAAAGGTGGTCTAGAGTTTTTTCCCCTCTGGTTGCACATTTAACATGCTGGTAGAAATGAGGTAGAACGGATTTAAGTTTCCCTGCATTAAAGCCCCCGGCTACTAGGAGCGCTGCATCTGGATGAGCGTTTTCCTGTTGATTAATGGCCTTGTACAACTCATTCAGTGCAATCTTAATGCCAGCATTGGTTTGTGGTGGTAAATAGACAGCTATGAAAAATATAGATGAAAACTCTCTTGGTAAATAGTGTGGTCTACAGCTTATCATAAGATACTCTACCTCAGGCGAGCAAAACCTTGAGACTTCCTTAGTATTTGATTTTGTGCACCAGCTGTTGTTCACAAATATACACAGACCGCCGCCCCTCGTCTTACCGGAGTCTGCCGTTCTGTCCTGCCGATGTAGCGTATAGCCTGCTAGCTGAATGTTGTCATTGTTGTCGTTCAGCCACGACTCCGTGAAACATAAGATATTACAGTTTTTAATGTCCCGTTGGTAGGATAACCGTAATCTTAAATCGTCCATTTTATTCTCAAAAGCTTGAACGTTGGCTAATAGGATTGATGGGAGAGGCAGTTTACTCGTTCGCCGTCGGATCCTTACAAGGCACCCGGATCTGCGTCCACGATATCTCCGTCTCTTCCTCACGCGAATGACGGGGATCTGGGCCTTGTCGGGAGTCTGTAGAATATCCTTCGCGAACGCCTCGTTGAAGAAAAAGTCTTCGTCCAATACCAGGTGAGTAATCGCTGTCCTGATATCCAGAAGCTCTCTTTGGTTATAAGAGACGATGGCAGAAACATTATGTACAAAATAAATTACAAATAACGCGGAAAAACACACATAATAGTACAATTGGTTAGAGGGCTGTAAAACGGCAGCCATCTTCTTCCGGCGCTGTCTACCAATGTCGAGTTTCAGAATAAAAAGCAGCAGCTTGTCGTCTCGTCTGAACGCCAGGTAACGTCTAGAGGACCAGGAATCAGTGTTTCAGACATACTGTATTCACCTTGTTCTGACAGACAGTCCAATCCTAATTTAGTAATAGTGTATGACCACTAAGGGGAGACAAATCTATGTTGGGCTTTTTCACTCCTGCACAATCTTACCCTTTACAGAACTGTGTTTTCATCCATGCAAATGAACTAGAACACATATGACCCCTTTCCCATTGCAAAACGTTTTGCTACAGTTTGCTCTAGCGAACATCCCCGCCCACCTTCCGCATGCTCCTCATGACGCTGAACTTCTGCGTGTCGATGAAGCTCTCCAGCATGACTCTGATGGCCATGTTGACGTCATCCTCCACCACGTAGTCTCGGAGGTGCATCCTGGCGTGGGCCTCCGCCATGCGGATCATAGACTCGATGTGACGCACCGTGATGGGGATGCTGCCTGTCGCCTACACAGACACAACACATGAAGCTATTGAATCAATATTGACAGTACACAGTTTGGATATATGATGGGTCACGACGCCCCTCAAGCATTATACACACACGAAATCGACCCATGCCAGCTATGGACTTGCATTAGCTCCCCAGGCATTAGCTCAGCTAGCTTACAGTCTTATTGGAAGAGGGTTCGAATCACCGGTTGTAACACTCACCATGGACTCTTTGCGTAGGTCGCTGTAGATGCGAGCCACCTTATCCTGGTCCATCTGGTTGAGTTTGGGCCGGACCCTTTCCTTGGAGTACATGATGTATTTCCTCAGCAGCTCCTGGGGGATAGGAGGCACGTCTGTGGTGTTGGGCAGAACCACCTCCTCCAAGCCAGCCATGCCACCCTCCTTGTTGCTGGGATGGTGCTTGATGTGGCTGCCCACCACGAAACGAGCCAGCATCTCATCCTATAAAATGGTGGACAAAGACAAGTGCCTATTCATTCAGCCAACTAACAAAACATCCGGTCATGTCATTACAGGGATGATGAGGTAACAAACGTGAAACATTTGAATAATAGAAATCTGAGAAGTTGGCCAACAGTCTTTACCTGCACTGGGTCCACAGTATCTCTGACCACACACAGGACGTCAAAACGAGACACGATGGGCTCGGTCAGATCCACGTTCTCAGAGAAGGTCAGAGACGGGTCGTAGCGACCACCAATAGGGTTGGCAGCAGCGATGATAGTGCAGCGTGCCTGGAGCGAGGTGACGATGCCAGCCTTGGAGATGGAGATGCTCTGCTGTTCCATGGCCTCATGGATACTGGTCCTGTCTGCGTCGTTCATCTGGAGAGGAGAGACATGTTGAGCACTGCAGTCCACAGGAGTGTCATGGCCAGGAAACACTCTAGACTTCTTATTCCATGTTATTGTTAGGAGCTTTTCCCTGACATGACCTGACCAGAAAATACTCCTGGCCCTGCACAAGGCACTGACATTTTTTAAAACAAATTCTTTACTTTGAATGTTGCTGGGAATATACTATACTTAAGTCTCCCTAGTCTAACCCACATCCTCAAACCCTTTCCCCCACACCTTCACAAGCCCTTCCCCCACACCTTCACAAGCCCTTTACCCCACACCTTCAAAGTCGATGACACAGACCCCTCTGTCCGCTAACACCAGGGCTCCAGCCTCCACTCCCTTAGTCTAACTAACCCAAATCCCTTTCTCCCTCTCACCTTATCAAACTCGTCGATGAGACAGACCCCTCTGTCCGCTAACACCAGGGCTCCAGCCTCTAGGGTCCACTCCCTGGTGACCGGGTGTCTCTGTACGTAGGCGGTCAGGCCCACAGCGGAAGCTCCCTGGCCTGTGGTGAACACCGCTCTGCTGGCCACCTTCTCCACGTACTTCAGGAACTGGGACTTGGCCGTACCAGGGTCACCGCACAGGAGCACGTTGAGGTCACCACGCACCTTGTGCTTCCCACCTGGAGAAGAGAGGGTAAGGTAAGAGGAAGGATATATCATAACCGAGGATTGAGTAGCCAACCAGGGTGGCCCTCATCCAAGACAGCTACTGGAAATGCAGGTTTTTGCTCCAGCCCTGATCAAAACAACCAACTCTGTTTGAAGGAAGGTTGTTCTCCAGAAGGAAGGCTGGCTACCGCTGATGTTGAATGGTCCACCAACCTGGGTTCTTGGGCTCTCCACCAAACAGAGCCAGAGCCAAGCCTCTCTTGATGTCTTCATGGCCGTAGATGGAGGGGCCTATACTGGCAAAGATCTGCAGAGACAGGAGACAGAGCAGGGGATGAATAGGGTATACCAGTAGGCATGATATGACGACAGAAAACACGACCAGAAAGGAGTTACTAAAAGCCCATCTATCTACGGATATTGACAATTAACATTTGCTATATACACTGACCAGGTGAAAGCTATGATCCCTTATTGGTGTCATCTGTTAAATCCACTTCAATCAGTGTCGATGAAGGGGAGGAGACAGGTTAAAGAAGGATTTTTAAGTCTTGAGACAATTGAGACATGGATTGTGTATGTAAGCCATTCAGAGGGTGAATGGGCAAGACAAAATATGTAAGTGCCTTTGAACAGGGTATGGTAGTAGGTGCCAGGCGCACCGGTTTGTGACAAGAACTGCAACACTGCAGGGGTTTTCACGCTCAACAGTTTCCCGTGTGTATCAAGAATGGTCCACCACCCAAAGGACATCCAGCCAACTTCACACAACTGTGGGAAGCATTGGAGTCAACATGGGCCAGCATCCCTGTGGAGCGCTTTCGGCACCTTGTAGAGTCCATGCCCCGATAAACTGAGGCTGTTCAGACGGCAAAAGGAGGGGGGTACAATTTAATATTAGGAAGGTGTTCCTAATGTTTTGTACACTCACTGTATATTGTGCTGCAAGCCATTAATAATGGTTTCCACAGTATGTCAATGGCCTTGTATCTGTTGCTATTAAATACACCATACATAAATAAGAGGGAAGACTTGTGACTACAGGGTCCTCCTTGTTAAGTTCATGTATCCCTATATTTCTGTTATTATGGTGTAGGGGTCTCACTGGAGACGGACCTGGCCTGAGTGTGATGGGGACTAGGTACTGTGGTAATACGGTGAGGTAAACGTTAAACTGGAACCTAGTCGTTGTGTCATTTTGAGTTAACACTCCTAACTCAGCCTCTCTCTGTTGGGCTCGTGGTCTGACATCGTCCCAGCAGAGTCCCTCCTAACTCAGCCTGTCTCTGTTGGGCTCGTGGTCTGACATCGTACCAGCAGAGTCCCTCCTAACTCAGCCTGTCTCTGTTGGGCTCGTGGTCTGACATCGTACCAGCAGAGTCACTCCTAACTCAGCCTCTCTCTGTTGGGCTCGTGGTCTGACATCGTACCAGCAGAGTCCCTCCTAACTCAGCCTGTCTCTGTTGGGCTCGTGGTCTGACATCGTACCAGCAGAGTCCCTCCTAACTCAGCCTGTCTCTGTTGGGCTCGTGGTCTGACATCGTACCAGCAGAGTCCCTCCTAACTCAGCCTGTCTCTGTTGGGCTCGTGGTCTGACATCGTCCCAGCAGAGTCCCTCCTAACTCAGCCTGTCTCTGTTGGGCTCGTGGTCTGACATCGTACCAGCAGAGTCCCTCCTAACTCAGCCTGTCTCTGTTGGGCTCGTGGTCTGACATCGTACCAGCAGAGTCCCTCCTAACTCAGCCTGTCTCTGTTGGGCTCGTGGTCTGACATCGTCCCAGCAGAGTCCCGCCTCTTTCCTAACTCAGCCTGTCTCTGTCTGGGCTCGTGGTCTGACATCGTACCAGCAGAGTCCCTCCTAACTCAGCCTGTCTCTGTCTGGGCTCGTGGTCTGACATCGTCCCAGCAGAGTCCCTCCTAACTCAGCCTGTCTCTGTTGGGCTCGTGGTCTGACATCGTACCAGCAGAGTCCCTCCTAACTCAGCCTGTCTCTGTAGTCCCTCCTAACTCAGCCTGTCTCTGTTGGGCTCGTGGTCTGACATCGTACCAGCAGAGTCCCTCCTAACTCAGCCTGTCTCTGTAGTCCCTCCTAACTCAGCCTGTCTCTGTTGGGCTCGTGGTCTGACATCGTCCCAGCAGAGTCCCTCCTAACTCAGCCTGTCTCTGTTGGGCTCGTGGTCTGACATCGTACCAGCAGAGTCCCTCCTAACTCAGCCTGTCTCTGTTGGGCTCGTGGTCTGACATCGTCCCAGCAGAGTCCCTCCTAACTCAGCCTGTCTCAGATGTGCTCACGTTCTGACATTTTACCAGTAGGTGCTACTAACTTACCCTCTCTCCGATGCGCTCGTCCTTGGACAGCGCCACGATGGCCTTGATGTCCTCGTCAGTGAGCTCAGCCACGGCCACTTTGTTGTCTCTACAAGCGATATGATTGGCCATGATGACCGTAGCGAATACTGGGAAGCCGTTGGCCATGTTCAGAGAGCCGTCATAGTTGTTGTTGTAGATCCCTGTCAGTTCCTGGAGGAAAATAGTTATTTATTACCTTCATTTAACCAGTCAACATTGTCTTTTACAATAATGATCTAGAATGTTAACTGGGATAAGAAAACAAAACAAGTAAAAAAACACGGATGTTCAGAACGGGCTACTAAAATCATACTTGATGCAATGACATTTGTCTTTCGTCTCCCAACCCTGTACATCACACTAGCAGATAATGTTACAGTGTCCTACAGTGTTTAGAATTAGAGAGGTCAGTTCTGTTAGGAGTCAGACTCACTATTTCGTCTCCAGGTTTGCATTGGTCCACCAGGTCAGCCAACAGGATGGCATCTTTGGAGCGTGGGAGGCGGCCAGCGGCGATCTTCCCGGGGCTCTCCTGGATGGTGATTCGCTGGTAGTTCTGGTACACAGTCTGACAAAAAAAATAAAAGAGAAAAATAAAAATAAAAAAATCGGTCTTATTTATTTTTTCCAATGCCTAGTCTTCATCTGTTAGCCAGCCCCTCACTCAGCCTTCACACACTGGTGAAGAATTAGCAATTAGCCCTGAGATTAGTGAGCCCAACTGTCGATCTCGGACCTTCAAAATATCCTCTTGGTCTAATGGTTAAGACGTTGAGTTGGCAAGCGGGAGACCCAGGTTTGATTCCCAACATTTAACCATTTGGTCCCTGGACTGATTGGTCCAGTGAATCACCTCCATGTTGATGACTGAGGGACTGGCTTCACTTCCTGGTTCCAACCTTATTAGATACTCTATTTTTATTGGTCTACTCATGTTTCTAACCCTTTTTAAGAGTATTTCTATTGGTCGACTGACTCACCAACTCCATATTAATGTCAAAGGGGCCGAAAGACTGGCACTCAGGGCAGGACCCTGGCTTCACTTCCTGGTTCTGGGACTGGAAGAAGGGCCCCATGATGAAGTTACACTTGTTACAGTTGTACTTGACCATGCCCAGCTGGGGTAGAACACCTGTACAGCAGGTCACCACTCCACTGGTACGGATCAACTGGTTCAGGTGGAGTTGTCTGGAGACGAGAACAGGAAAATAAAGGAACATGTATTGGAAAGAGGCAAAGCAATCATATTAGTCCTATAGAGAGAGAGTGATGCCTGTGTGCATGGGAGTTCCCTTCACTCTACTGCTCTATCCCTGTTACAACTGTAGGACATTAGCCTCTCGCCCTGCTGTTGTTGCAAAAGTTGGCCAGATCTACTAAAATGTGTATCGCCGAGTCTACTTTTAAAATCATTGAAGACATGTGATCATCATTTCCTGTCAGTATTTACCTGAGGGATCGCAGCTCCTCGACCAGGGGCAGGTTGCAGATCCTGACGTGGATCTCGTGGGCGATGCGGTCGTATTTGGGGTACATGGTCAGGACCACCTCCTTGGCTGCCTCGTCAAATATCTTCAGCATCTCAGTAGGCGCCTCAGGCAGGAAGTAGGCCAGGACATGCTCCCTGGCTGCTAGGTCCTCGTAGTTCACCACCAGACTCTCCTTGTTCTCTGGATGGGGTTGGTTCAAATACATCAGTAATGTAGTCTTCAAGACTGTGAACCTTTAGACATAGTCAAGGTCAACCCATTTCAAGATTCAGTTAAGAGTAAAGCCAGGTGCAGAATCCCTAATGTAGTAGTTATCTTATCGTTTGTTCTCCAACCTCTTTTTAAATAGTGAGCCAACGTGTTTTCAGCACTTCCCGGACTGATCAAAACTAGTTCTCATGGCTCTCTCGTCTCTCTGCAGCAGATGTATAGTGAGCAATGTTAGGAATATCAAACCGCAATACATATCGTATCAGCACCTACGTATTGTGATATCGTATTGTGAGGTCCCTGGCAATTCCCAGCCCTACTATAGATGCAAGGTGATTTGTAAATTTTCAGTGATTCTCTGCAGTCCGACTCAATCTCAAACATGTGACTTCAGAACAGACCTAACAACAAAGTGCCATATGCGTGATCTTCAAATACACTACGACCAAAAGTATGTGGACGCCTGCTCGTCGAACATCTCATTCCGAAATCATTGGCATTAATATGGAGTTGGTCCCCCCCTTTACTGCTATAAAAGCCTCCACTCTTCTGGGAAGGCTTTCCACTAGATGTTGGAACATTGCTGTGGGGACTTGCTTCCATTCAGCCACAAGAGCATTAGTGAGGTCGGGCACTGATGTTGAGCGATTAGGCCTGGCTCGCAGTCGGCGTTCCAATTCATCCCAAAGGTGTTCGATGGGGTTGAGGTCAGGGCTCTGTGCAGGCCGGTCAAGTTCTTTCACACCCATCTCGACAAACCATTTTTGTATGGACCTCGCTTTGTGCACAGGGGCATTGTCATGCTGAAACAGGAAAGGGCCTTCCCCAAACTGTTGCCACAAAGTTGGAAGCACAGAATCTTCTAGAATGTTATTGTATTTCCCGTCACTGGAACTAAGGGGCCTAGCCCGAACCATAAAAAACAGACCAAGACCATTATTCCTCCTCCACCAAACTTTACAGTTGGCACTATGCATTCGGGCAGGTAGCGTTCTCCTGGCATCCGCCAAACCCAGATTCGTCCGTCAGACTGCCCGATGGTGAAGCGTGATTCATCACTCCAGAGAACGCATTTCCACTGCTCCAGAGTCTAATGGCGGTGAGCTTTACACCACTCCAGCCATTGCCATTGCGCATGGCGATCTTAGGCTTGTGTGTGGCTGCTTGTCCATGGAAACCCATTTCATGAAGCTCCCGACGAACCATTCTTGTGCCGACGTTGCCTCCAGAGGCAGTTTGGAACTCAGTAGTGAGGGTTGCAAGCAAGGACAGATGATTTTTACACGCTACGCGCTTCAGCACTCAACAGTTCCGTTCTGTGAGCTTGTGTGGACTACCACTTTGCGGCTGAGCCGTTGTTGTTCCTAGACGTTTCCACTTCACAATAACAGCACTTACAGATGACCGGGGGCAGCTCTAGCAGGGAAGAGATTTGACTAACTGACTTGTTGGAAAGGTGGCATCCTATGACGGTGCCACGTTGAAAGTCACTAAGCTCTTCAGTACGGCCCATTCTACTGCCAATGTTTGTCTATGGAGATTGCAGGGCTGTGTGCTCCATTTTATACACCGGTCAGCAACGGGTGTGACTGAAATAGCCCAATCCACTAATTTGAAGAGGTGTCCACATACTTTTGTATATATAGTGTACCTTTGCACATGTCGCTGATCTTCTCCTTGAAGACGTTGTGGCCATTCTCATCTACGTGGGTGCGCAGGAAGTTCTTGAAGCGGTGGTAGATCTCCAGACGTGGCGCGGCCATGACCACCCACTCCCTGACAGAGTGGCCCTGCAAGCAATCCAGCCATCAATACATCCATCCACCAATTAATCCATCAACCATCCAATTAATCAAGCCATCAACCAACCAATGAATTCATCCATCCATTGTTTGTATAGCACATGTTGTACAAGGTAAAAATACAATGCGCTTCACAGTTGAATAAATCAATAATATGAATAAATATTTGATTATTACCTTCATGTCCTCCAGGTTCTCGATGCTCTCGATCATCTCCTCGTCTTCTGCCCCAGTGCCCTCTGCAGCCCGCTCCGCCAGGCGACGCCTCCGGGCTGGGCGCTCTTCATCCTCATCCTCACTGTCTGTTAGGAGGAAGAGGAAGGTGATGAGGAGGTGGAGAGTTGAAAGGTGATGAGGAAGAGGAAGGTGATGAGGAAGTGGAGAGTTGAAAGGTGAGGAGTTTCTTAAGCTGACCATTGAGTGTCGTTTCAATCCCCCAGTCTAAGATTAGAACAACTAATCTTATGGTCAGAAAATATATAACAGACTATGAAAAAGAGAAGTCCTCACCATACAGCAGTCCTCTCCTCAGCCTGCCTCCCTGCTCCCTGTCTCTCCTCCTCATGGCGTCCTCGGCAGCAGCCCTGGCTCCAGGAGAAAGCTCTGACAGCTCCTCATCAAGATCCAGACCCTCCACCTCATACCTGTCCAGCTCAGGGATGGCTCGATAGTCTCTGCATGGGAAGAGGGAGAACGTATAAGCAAATATGATTGTATAAACCTATACAATTTGTGGTATAAGTCCTTAGTAAACATGGTATAACAGTTATAACCTGAAAACACTACATGTAAAGCACTATAGTATAAGACTACAGGGACTGAACACCTCCTGCTCTCCTCTCCCTTGCTCACCTCTCCATTGCATCTCCAATCAGTTCCTCCCCGTCTCCCTCCTCCTCCTCCTCCCCAGGCAGAGGTCCTTCACCCAGGAGCCCCTCCGACTCATCCTCGAAGGGGGGAAGGTCTCTCCCAGGGCTGGAGGTCAGGTCCCCCCGCCTGGAGCCTCTGCTGGGGCTGGTTGCCATGTGATATGACTCAGATGAATCCTGACAACGGAAAAAATAACCGTCAGTCAAATCAGATGTATTTTGCATGTTACATTTGCTACAGATGTTGCATTTGATATATTGTAGAGTCCATCTATTGTCTTAACACATATAGTTTAGTGCTAGATAGCTTGCTAGCTAAGACTAATATGCCTATTCCTTAAACATGGTTAACAAAGGCTCAAACTGTGGTAAACAGAGTTTACTAGCCGGCTAGCTAACGTTAACTACGTAACAGTCATTTATTGATACATTAACATTTTAGTCATTTAGCAGACGTTATTATCCAGAGCGATTTATAGGAGCAATTAGGGTTAAGTGCCTTGCCCAAGGGCACATGTCAGATTTTTCACCTAGTCGGCTCCGGGATTCGAACCAGCGACCTTTCGGTTACTGGCCCAACGCTCTTAGCAGCTAACTTTCATAGTGACAATGGGGTGCCAATGACATGCAAATATGTGCCTAACTATGATGGCTGACAAACTGGCAATCTCTAGCTAGCTAACAATAGAACCCATGCAGATCAAATGTTTTGCGTAACTTAGTTAGCCAACTACATAGCGAGGAACACTTAGTTACCTATATAATATAAACTATTAACTACAGATTTTAGATCAGTTTGATGTCTAACTAGCTAGCGAACTAATGAACATTAATCAAATTATGGATGTAATGTTAACCAGCACATGATTTGTCTGTCCCAGATAACGTGGGTCGATTCCTGACACTTTCTTTCTCAACTTTGACTGGCGAACAAAAGACATCACGATCAACAGAAATTCTCGGCTAATTTATCAAGGAACATACACAACTATTCAATTCAATGGGCTTTATTGGCATGGGAAACATAGGTTTACATTGCCAAAGCAAGTGAAATAGATAAACGTGAAATAAACAATCAAAAACAACAATCACCTATCTGTCAAATAAGAAATATGTTGAAACATCATATGTGAATATATTGTTGATTTTGACAATAATCACTCACCGCCATTATTTCGTGCTTGCTTCTCTATTGCTTCCACGCAAATGTTTTTTTTACATTTGTTTTACCACACTTACTTTTCGCGCGAAATCGTCACGTGATATAGAAAGCGCGCGAAATGTCATGAATATGTAATATTAGAACCAAAGAGCAGCATTATGATTGGTCGGAGTACTCTGTGAAAGGCCAATCTAATGTAATGCCGGATGTACCTTTGGATACACTCGATTTGTTTCACCCAGCAAGCCGGGTAACTGATTTTCAGTTGTTTTACTGAAGACGTGAGAAATAGAATTGTGCCGTGTTCTCACATATTAACCATATTTTCTTTATGAAATACACATGATATATTACGCTAATTTTTACTGGAATGAGAAATTATTTTTGCAACAATGTATAGAACAATCTACATTAAAAACATGACTAAATATTTGACAATGTATAATAGATAGTACTCTAATTCAAATATTTTACAATGTATTACATTTGATTTTCATATAGATACAGCACTCTAATTATTTTTATTTTAAGTAATTGATTTCACATCAGTGCATGGTTCATTTTACCTGTAGTAAAAACATGAACAGCAATCACAATATTAATTTGTAATCATTTCATTGTAAATCAAGATGGACCTTGTAAGATTAATATCACTCTCTTACAGTACATAACATTAGTTAAACACCTCTAAAGAGGATATACAGTGCAGGAACAGTGACAGCAAGCGCACCGTATGCCAGAACAGTGTTGTACATGGTAGTCTGGCCTATTGAGGCTTCAAGTCTTTTCTCCGTCTGGTCAAGACCTTGCATAACGCTCTTAGTGTCGCAAACAAACATCTGTGAATCTTGCTGACTTATAACTACTGACTGCTTTTCTTCCCTATGATAAGTCTCAATCAAATTTTGAACAGCCAGAAGTTCCGATTCCACCTTCCCAACACTCTGTTCAAGCTGTCCTAGCTGTGGCTGGATGCCTTCTACAAGACTCTGTGCTTTCTGACTATAAAGCAATATCTCTTTCAGAACTGTCTCGGAGGCACTCGGAGAAGGCTGGTGTGGAGGTGGAACCACGATGTGTTCTGGAACCGGAACAGGAGCTGCCACTGGCTTCTTCACATCCTCCTTCTCAGCCACCACCTGAGCTGCTCTATGCTGAAGTGTCACCCTCAGGGTGTCTATAAGGCCTCTCAGCTCCTGTTGTTGTGTCTTATGCATACCGGCCTGGACTTTTATAGCCTCCTGTAGACTAACAGGTCCTTTCTGAGCCTCCAGTAGCAAGGTCTTCAGCTCCTGTAGGCGTACTCTGTTGATATAGGTTGACCCCATGACCCCTATCAAAGCTCCGAGCACTGAGCCTATCACGGACCAGTTCTTTGTGCGCTCCGCCCGAGTCCGCTCTTTTTCGTGGCTCGCACGCACACCAGCTGAGAATAAGGCAAACTTCTCTCGTTCTGCACTCTCTGCGTTCTCGTAGGCTGTCCGCAGGCGACGCTCCTCCTACAAAAATTGTAAAAATGTTTTATTTTCTTTATAAAAACGTGTACAACAAGTGCATAACTAAAGTCCCCCAGTGTGAGTCTCTTCAACTCAAGCACAACAAAACTGCTTTGCAGCTGAGACTGTGTGTGTGTGTTTTCATGGGATTGGGCAATGTGACAGCAAAAATATACATTCCTATTCAACAATCGATCGTAAATCTGATTATGTCTCTTGACAGTATTACCTGCAGCAGCTTGTGCTCCAGCGTGGCCAGCTCCAGGTAGTGGGCCTCCTCTCGTGAGACCCGATCCAGTCGGTCTCTCACCTCCTTCAGCCTAACCTGTAGGGCCTCCAGGCTGCCATGGGCCTCACGCACCATCCCTCTGGCCACCATGAAGGCCCTCTCTGCCTAAATATACAGATGATTAGAAGTTTAGGGAAAGTATATGATCTGACCAGGAAAACCTCTGAGGCCTTAAGTTATAAGCTATGGGTCTTGAGCTGTTCAGATTACAAGTTTAGGAAACTGTGATGAATAGAGATGGGAGTTTTTCCTGACCACCTGACCTGAGCAGGAAGAACTCTGGGCACTAGTTATAGGCCTCCAGACATAACCTATAGACAGGACCCAGAGTTTTTCCCTTGTTAGGTATGTGGTCAGGAAAAACTAAGACTCAAGTGACACAACCTCCAGTTTCATATGCCTGACTTGCCTTCTATACTGACTTACCTCTGTGACTTGAGACTGAGCATCTCTGACTTCATTCAGGCCGACAAACTCCTCGTACCTCTCCCACCAGTAGTTAACTGTGTTTGAGGCAGTGGTCATAGACTTCTGCCCCCACTGTGACGCTGTGCTCACAGATTTCTGTCCCCACTGCTTCCCCAAGTCAGTCAGATTCTGTATTGTAGCCACGGCACGCTCTTGAATAGGAACAACAGGTTTGTCCGCTATGTCATCTTTTGGACGTGATGGCGGATGTTGTTGTGTGCTGTAGGTCCTGCTGAAATACACTGTCCCTCTAACCGTTCCAGTGATGTTGAAACGGTAGAGACATGATGTTCCATGGCACCATGGTATGAGCTGTTTACCTCTGTACCTCATTGACAAGTCAGTGGTTTATATTCACTATGCTGCTAAAGCACAAGACATTGGAGCTGCCACCTGTAAAAAACAAAAACAGTACAGTCAAAGCCTGTATCAAAGTACATCGGCTGTTGAGGTATCAATTAATGTTTATCAATGTTTTATATTGTTTCGACATTGCTATAAAAAATGATATAATAACTGTAGCACAGTTCAGTTCGCTAGATCTTCCAAAACGCCACTGTCTTGGTTACTGTACTTTGTATCCCTCAGGCATTTCCTGTATCCTTGTATCACCCCTGCTTCGGATATGCTGACCTATCTGGAGGATAATATCTACATTTCTGCAACACTGCAGAAGCTCGGTTGACCTCTACAATGCTGATGTTTATGCAATTCATTGAAAATCTATGGCCATTTTGAATGTCATCCATGACGCAGTGGCTGAGACTCCCAATGAATTACCATAGATAGCGGCCTAGCTAGCTAGCATAGCTACCTAGCTAGCTAGCATAGCTAGATGGCTTGTTAGCATAACTATCTAGCTAGCTAGCAGCTGACAGTTTTCAAACTTGCTTTAGGCAACCCAAGGCTAAATACACATCATGTTCTAGTCCTGGCTATTGATCTCTGATTTGTTTTTGTACCCAATAAGTATAATCACGTACCGGTTGTCTTCAAGTATTAAGCAAATTATCAGCTGGCTACAGAACGTACATAGCAATTCTATCATACATTTCTTATGATCAGGCACATCACAGACATCCTGCATCCGGTTTAGAGTGGAAGTAAGGTCCTAACAGCGGCAATTAGAAACAAAGATTGTCTAATATATTGACAAGATAGTCAAGTGACCACTAACAATTAAAATACACTTTCTCAAATACGTAAGCAAAGATTATGGATATACTGACAAGATACACGTCTCTCTGCCCTAACAGTGGGAATCGTTGTCCACAAAGCGGCACGGCAGGCAGTGTAGCTCCCGTCTACCCTTTCTTTGGATTAGTGGACACATCTCATTATTGTCATCTTATTTTTAACATTCGATGAGGGTTGTTGATGTCAACAGCCTGTATTCAATGGAGAGAGACGCTATATTATGAATATGCATAGCAATCTCGAGACAACTCCAATATAAAGTGTTTTTTCTCAAAGTTGCCGGAATGTCATGTGTCCTACTTTTGTCAGTACACTCATAACAACTTAAGCAGTACGAAACTTCTATTCGATCAAATAAACCACGCGTAGAAAATAAGCCATTCATTTTTTTTGTTGACCAAATTCAACACTCTCATTGACCTCTACACGAAAACCCCTTGATTGGAGAGCGAAACAACGAAAAAACGCAGCCGAGTTGGGCGTCTCTTCCTCTTCTTTTCTGATGTAAAGCATGCGGGAAGAGACCAGATCAAGTGGGAACATTCTAGCCAATGAGAGGGTAGATACGCATGTGACCAACATGCCATAGAGATAGATATAGCTAGGCCTCATCTTTGTATCTGTGCCATTATAGCATCTATGACAGCATGGGCAGCGTCATTGAGGCTATCTCCATTTTTAAATAGTCAATTGTATTTTTCTTCATTGGCAGATTGCTCCCAACTCAGGATTCCCAACCCAGTTAACTCCTTTAAAATGGTGGAAGCCCTCAATGGCTAATTACCATGCTAAAACAAGTTATATACATGATGAGTCATCTATCTGTCTCTATAACAACAGGCATAACTCTGATATAAAGTCATTTATTTTTCAAAGTTGTTGAAATGCCACGTGAGTCCACCTATATCAGTGGATTCATAATAACCTAGCTAGCTATTAAGAAACGTATATTCGGTCAAATAAGCCTAACGTGGCAAATTAGCAATTACATTTCTTGTTCACCACATTTGACACAATGACCTCCATACAAACATTGCTCACTTCGTGGGTTTATTTACGTGACCTGAGAAGTGGGTGACGATCGCCGGACAATGGGAGAAGCGGAGCTGGAGCTTGAATCTGATGTGGGAAAGGAAACATCTAGTGTTTGTGGGAGCTCGTTTTATGGGAGGACTGGGGCCTGATCCGTGGACAGTATCCGAAAGATGAAGAAAGCCTTGGGAAAGTACAGTCGGTGAACATCACGAGGAGTGAGCTTGTATTGATTTTGTGCATTTCTGCTGACCAGAAAAAGGTTGAAAGAATGCCAAGAGTGTGCAAAGCTGTCATCAAGGCAAAGGGTGGCTACTTTGAAGAATCTCAAATATAAAATATATTTTGATTTGTTTAATACTTTTTTGGTTACTACATGATTCCATATATATATACATACACACACATATAGTGCATTCGGAAAGTATTCAGACCCCTTGACTTTTTCCACTTTGTTACGTTACAGCCTTATTCTAAAATTGATTAAATTGTCGTCCCCCCCCCCCCACTCAAGGACATTCAGAAACGTGTCCCTAAGCCACTCCTGCATTGTCTTGGCTGTGTGCTTAGGGTCGCTCTGGAGCAGGTTTTCATCAAGGATCTCTGTACTTTTCTCCGTTCATCTTTCCCTCGTTCCTGACTAGTATCCCAGTCCCTGCCGGTGAAAAACATCCCCACAGCATGATTCTGCCACCACCATGCTTCACCGTAGGGATGGTGCCAGGTTTCCTCCAGACATGACGATTGGCATTCAGGCCAAAGAGTTCCATCTTGGATTCATCAGACCAGGGAATCTTGTTTCTCATGGTTTGAGAGTCCTTTAGGTGGCTTTTGGCAAACTCCAAGCGGGCTGTCATGTGCCTTTTAATGAGGAGTGGCTTCCGTCTGGCCACTCTACCATAAAGGCCTGATTGGTGGAGTGCTGCAGAGATGGTTGTCCTTCTGGAAGGTTCTCCCATCTCCACAGAAGAACTCTGGAGCTCTGTCAGAGTGACCATCGGGTTCTTGGTCACCTCCCTGACCAAGGCCCTTCTCCCCCGATTGCTCAATTTGGCCGGGTGGTCAGCTCTAGGAAGAGTCTTGGTGGTTCCAAACTTCTTCCATTTAAGTATGATGGAGGCCACTGTGTTCATGGGGACCTTCAATGCTGCTGCAGACATTTTTTGGTACCCTTCCACAGATCTGTGCCTCGACACAATCGTGTTTCGGAGCTCTACGGACAATTCCTTCGACCTTGGTTTTTGCTCTGACATGCACTGTCAACTGTGGGACCTTACATAGACAGGTTTGTGCCTTTCCAAATCATGTCCAATCAATTGAATTTACCACAGGTGGACTCCAATCAAGTTGTAGAAACATCTCAAGGATGATCAATGGAAACAGGATGCACCTGAGCTCAATTTCGAGTCTCATAGCAAAGGGTCTGAAAACGTATGTAAATAAGGTATTTCAGTTTTTATAAGGTATCACCTGTTTTCGCTTTGTCATTATGGGGTATTGTGTGTAGATTGATGAGGATTTGTATTTATTTAATCAATTTTAGAATAAGACTAACCTAACAAAATGTGGAAAAAGTCAAGAGGTCTGAATACTTTCCGAATGCACTGTATATATAGATCTCTCTCTCTCTCTCTCTCTCTCTCTCTCTCTCTCTCTCTCTCTCTCTCTCTCTCTCTCTCTCTCTCTCTCTCTCTCTCTCTCTCTCTCTCTCTCTCTCTCTCTATATCTATCTATCTATCTATCTATCTCACAGAAGGTTGGTGGCACCTTAATTGGGGAGAACGGGGTTGTGATAAAGTCTGGAGCAGAATTAGTGGAATGCTATCAAATACATCCACATCCACCATTCCATTTACTCCGTTCCAGCCATCATTATGAGCCGTCCTCCCCTCAGCAGCCTCCACTGATATAGATATATATATATACTGAACAAAAATAGCATATTCATTACACAGGTGCAACTTGTGCTGGGGACAATAAAAGGCCACTTTAAAATGTGACGTTTTGTCTGGGCCTGGCTCCCCCAGTGGGTGGGCCTATACCCTCCAAGGCTCACCCATGGCTGCATTTATATTTTTGTTCAGTAGATATATATATATATATTAATACTTTTATATATTTTGTGTGGATTAATGTTAGTTCTATTTTCCCCGTAGTGGAATTACTTTTCTTTAGTTAAGTTTTTCACCCCCGTCCAGTTGGTGGGGACAATACTCCTTTTGCGTGTAGTTCGCCAATAAACCCGAAGAAGAAGAAGAAGCAGAAGAACGCTTATTTTCGTGGACAGTTTTTGTGCGGAGTAAAATCGCTCGTTTAGCCTCTTCATCTCTGTTAGAAAGCAACTGTGAACACGCTAGCGCGGTTGTTTATTTAGATTTTATTGAAAAACTCGCAAATATGTCCGGAAGAGAAGGTGAGATTAACATTTACATATGTGACATACACCTCGGTATTTATTTTCAGGTGAAACTTAATATTGACTCTAACGTACTAGATAGAAAGTTGGCTAGCTACGACTGTCCAGTGTATCTAGCTAGCTGGAATACCTGGCGCCTGGCAAGCCATGCTACTAACTTAGGCTAGAAAGCTGAATCTATTTACAGAATTGGCATTCGTGTGTACCGTATATGCCCATAAATTGCTGATTGCTCAAACCATCTTACTAACTGCTGCTAATTAATACATATATCGAAGTTATTCTAGATGGTTAGCTGTGTAATGTGTAAAATTGGCCCGCATGTCATGATCAGTTTAGCTAGCTAGCTTCCTACCTTCTGAAGGCTTCTGTGTGTGACGCGCTTATGCGGTATTCATTCATATTTTCATTCATGATACATTGATTCATATTAATTCAATGGGATATATTCTTGTATTATAGGTGGTAAAAAGAAGCCCCTAAAAGCTGCCAAGAAAGCGACCAAGGAGATGGATGATGTAAGTTTGTAATTGTGTTGGCACGATGTTAATATGTAATATAAACTATTCTAATGAGGGAACACTCTGTGTTTTTCTAAATGTTGGAATTAAAATATAGACTACTGTATTTCCATTGGAATCCTGATCACATTCGCTTAATGTCAAATCCAGGATGAAATGGCTTTCAAACTGAAGCAGAAAGAAGACCAGAAAGCCTTGGAGGCATTGAAGACGAAAGCAGCAGGAAAGGGACCATTAAGTAAGAATAATTTATTTGTTTTTGTTGACTATCAGAATCTAATCAGGATTCCTACGTTTTTCTGATTTACTGAACAGCCAAAAGTAATCAAAGGGTGGACTTTCAATTCCCCCCAAATCTACCCAACTGACTCCAGATATACAGAGTATTATTTTCCCTTTCCAATGTTTGTAATTGTTTTATACTGCAGGGGATAACGCCCAATAGCCCAAAGAAAAAGCATCGCAAGCGAGTCAACGCTGAGCTGAGGAGAATAAGCCTAGTGATTCTGATGTCACTAGATGGCAGTGTTAGCTTTCTGGGTTTTCTTGCCCTGTCATTCAATGTACTCTGCTTGCCACAGCTGTTTTAGTAGTCCCTCTGTCTACTTTAGTTTTCTAGAAAAAGTGAAACATATTTTGCACAGTTTTCTCATTCTCTTGATTTTTCCTTTTCTTTCAGCTGGTGGAGGAATCAAGAAGTCTGGAAAGAAGTGATTATGCATTTGAAGATCATGGAATCATTTTGTTGCTGAATCACAGCCCACGGTCAAATCCAACCCCTGCTAACCCCTCCCCCTTATCTTTTCACGTGGGTCCATTGTAGAAAGAGGAAAAACATGTAATGACCTTTTTGAATAATTTCCGATGTGTTCTTGTAAAGAAAGTTCTGAAAGAAAGTATTGTAACTACTGCAGTATTTTCACTCAATCTAGATTGAGATTCTGTCAAGAAACACGTCAGTATTAGATCAGTAGCTACACTAGAGATACAAACATGACATACAGTACAAATATGACTAGTATTGTGGTAAGATTTAATCCCAGTTCAATGTAACTTTTCCCAAGCTTGGCCATCTGCATCTTCAGCACCTGTATCTCCAAATTCAGCTTCTCTTGTTGGAGGAGGCTTCTCCAGCTCCATCACCTCTTCACACACTCCCTCTTGTTGGAGGAGGCTTCTCCAGCTCCATCACCTCTTCACACACTCCCTCTTGTCCATGTACAGGGTTCTATTTCCCAGTCCCCGAACCTGAAAAGGAGTTATTTTTATCTACAATTATTTTGCTGTGTAGATGTCTACACAATATTTTTTGAATGTGCTTGGGAGTGATATGTGCATTTGTGTGTGTGGAGTGATATGTGTAAAGATGTTGCCGTTTTGACGATTTTCTTTGAAAGGAAAGTTTGGGAGATTCAGAATAAAGAGCAATGATGCTGCTTACTCTGTTCTGTAGGTGTTGATCTTTTCAGCTCTACCTCCACAGGGTAATGGTCGCTCACCTTCAGGGCCTAATAAAGCATGGTAGTTACATGTTGAGACATAAGCCAGAGGGCTCAACTTTTATATGTACTTTATTGCTAGTCCCCTTTTACGTGTATTTCTAGAACCGTTTTTTCAAAATGTAGGCTACTAACATGTTCATTTCATCTAGTTATAATATTCTAATCAAACCATCTACCAGGATTGAACTCGTCTGTAACGTGCATACTTACATCTTCTTCAGAAAGACCATATGCAATCTGGAAGTTGAATGGTTTGGCAGAGTTTGGCACCATGGCGTCAAGCATGTCATCTCCATAGATCACAATCCTAGATGTTGATCAGAAGATCAAGTCAGCAGTCATTCCATATTACACACAAGTAATTATTTTTTATGAAACCTTATGACATTTTAACGACCATTTATCAATACCAAAAAAATTACATCTCAGGTTTCATGAGGCATTCATAAATGTATTGCACAAATCACAGTGAGCAACCTGTCATAAGTGTTCTCGTTGCCTGTGTTTGCTGTGGTATCCACGTCATCTTTAATCAGCCAGTGGAAATTTTTGTCACTGCGGATACGGAGGACTTTCATGCCCTTTTTAGAAAGGTAGGACCCGTCTGCGTTGAAGTCACCTAGGATCATAACGTTCTGGGACAGAGAGAAACATTCCACAACAAAGTTACTTGTGATCCTGAGAGCAGTTAAATCGATGTTATTCTCATATATAGTTATCTTGAAATCACCATGTGGCTAGTTTTGTATTTTACTTGTCAAAGCCTCATATATTGTAGGATTTGGTGTCAAGTACACTTTCTAAACCCAAGGGTGGTGTTAAGTTCTGTCAATGGTTTAGCTCAGAACTTACATCAGTCTTCCATTTCTTTGTCACTTCCAGGAAGACATCATAAAGCTCATCCAGCTCCTTCTCTGAGTCGTCAGGCTTGGTGTGCACTGGGATCAGTACCAAGTCCTTCAGCACTGAGAAACACAGGAAGAGATTAGAAGTATATATTACAGCTGTTTATTAATGGTATTTTATTCTCTGCTGCAATCTCCAGCTGTCTGTCTGTTTGCCATTCACTTTCATATTATTTGCCAGAGATGGGACCAAGTCACCATTTTGCAAATCCTAAGCAAGTCTCAAGTCTTAACCTTTGAGTCTCGAGGCAAGTCTCAAGTATAGTCCAATGTTCCTCAGGTCGAGTCAAGTCACAAGTCCCTAATTTTGGGTTTTGAGTACCTCAAGTCAATGGTTGTGTTTTATGCAAATGTCATTGCAATTGCAATGCATCATTGATTTTGGATCCACATGTTTTACTAACTGCATCCCTTTTCCCCCCATTACCACCTAGTCTTTGCCCTGATGCAGAGGTGGCACCACATGTCCCAAAGTGGTGGGGCAAATTGTTTTCCCTGGGGCCCGGAGCTTTTCCTCATCTGGGAACCTAAGCAGGTATAAATCAGGAGGGGGGATGCAGAAAAAAGATGCCTGCGCTGAAGATGTCTATATCGGAAGGCCCTGTGAACTACTTTAGTGAAAACATTTAAACTAAATGTATTTGAGTGTTTACCAGCATTTGTAACTTGAGTCTGATAATTATCTGCACAAAACAGTTAATCTGATAATATATTGTGGAATATAAAAAGACTTGCTTGATATGTTTTCCAGTTTTTTGAAATACTTTGTAAATGCAACTTATTTCTATGTGTAAACTGAAATGGTCTATTCATTCCTTTTCCATTTTAGTATCCAGAGCCACTTACGGTAGTGAGTGCATACATTTTCATACTTTGTTGTACTGGTCCACCGTGGGAATCGAACCCACAACCCTAGCATCACAAACCACTTGATGTCTCAATGTACTCAATTACTGTATTGTGCATTGTTTTTATTCATGGTGATGGAAAGTCTACAGGTACAAACCTAGATACAGTAATTTGGCATGGGTCCTCAGATCCTCAAAAGGTTCTACAGCTGCACCATCGAGAGCATCCTGACTGGTTGCGTCACTGCCTGGTATGGCAACTGCTCAGCCTCCAACCGCAAGGCACTACAGAGGGTAGTGCGTACGGCCCAGTACATCACTGGGGCCAAGCTTCCTGCCATCCAGGACCTCTATACCAGGCGGTGTCAGAGGAAGGCCCTAAAAATTGTCAACGACTCCAGCCACCCTAGTCATAGACTGTTCTCTCTGCTTCCGCACGGCAAGCGGTACCGGAGTGCCAAATCTAGGTCCAAGAGGTTTCTAAACAGCTTCTACCCCCAAGCCATAAGACTCCTGAACATCTAATCAAATGGCTACCTAGACTATTTGCACTGCCCCCCCACCCCTCTTTTACGCTGCTGCTACTCTCTGTTTATTATCTATGCATAGTCACTTTAATAACTCTAACTATATGTACATATGACCCCAATTACCTCGACTAACCGGTGCCCCCACACATTGACTCGGTACCGGTACCCCCTGTATATAGCCTCGCTATTGTTATTTTTACTGCTGCTCTTTAATTATTTGTTACTTTTATTTCGTATTATTTTATATTGTATTTTTATGTGATTTTTTGGGGTATTCTTTCTTAAAACTGCATTGTTGGTCAAGGGCTTGTAAGTAAGCATTTCACTGTAAGGTCTACACCTGTTGTATTCGGCGCATGTGACATAAAATTTGATTTGATTTGATTTGATGTACATTTACAATTGGTTTGTAATGATGGTAAATGAATACTGCACAAAAAGTCGTTGTTTTCCATTTTATTTGATCAAGAAAAATATTTTATTTCATGTGGATGTTTTGTGTCTTTGCCCATAACTTTGCAACTTTTGATGTAAATGTTTGAGGATGGGTTTTGTTCTTTTCTGGATTCCATTAGAATCGCAGAGAAAGTGACACGGCAACAACTCGTACAATTCCAACTATTAAATCGTGCAAGATACTGTTCTTAATTATACAACTACCTTTTTTTGCCAAAGCAGAGATGCTGATTATTATAATGTTTGCCTGGGCTACAGACGTCTATATCGGTCCGCTAATACTAGTAAAGGCCGAGTGCACTACTTTAGTGAGAAAAAAAAAATATATATATATTTTTCTTATTAACATTTGTTTTTCATTCAGATTTTTCAGGGGGTGCTGCAGCACCCTCAGCATCCCTACTTCCCGCGGGTGTAAGTCGCTCTGGATGAGAGCGTCTGCTTACTGACTAAAATGTCAATGTAAAATCACATTCACATGTTCTCCTAACACAAATAAATGGGCTATAAATAGGCTACATAAAATTACCACGTTTACCCAGAGGGCCAGAGGGGACAGGGCGCATTGGCTGTAGCCTATGCAGCTGCAGGCTGTGGTTGTTATCAGTAGCCTAGTTGATGAGACTGAAAAATAGGTCTACATTGTGCGCGAGATGACAAATCGAGTCTCTCGAGTCATACAGCTCAAGTCCAAGTTGAGTCACGAGTCATAGAAGCTCAAGTCGAAGTCGAGTGGCAAGTGTTTTTTTCTTTTTGCCAAGTCAAGTCTCAAGTAGAACAATTAGTAGTACTCCAGTCCAAGTAATGTGACTTGAGTCACACATCTCTGTTATTTGCTAAATCAAATTGCATTTGGATGGATCACTCTTAATTCTAGTGCTCCTGTGCCCCTTACCAGTGTTGAGACATTTGAAGCGGAGAATGTACGGCTCCCTGGCGAAGGCATCCACATCTCCAGCCTGGTTGTCCTCATATTGCCAGGAGCCGACCAAGTCCACCAAATCATCCCTTTCAGAACAAACAATGCAACACATTTAATAGCATTAGTCCTGCATAAAAAAATAATAATCAGATCACCATGTAAAAAATGAATGGCATCAGATAAAGTTTTATGAAGGTAAAGTTGACCATGGGTTTGAATTGTACCTGTACAGAAACATAAACTGCTCCTTGTATCTGTTTCTTCCCAGACGAGTGCTGATTTTCAGAGTGTAGTGATGCTTCTTATTGGCCCTGTTTGGACAAGAACACAAGATCAATGAGTGATACGTGTATTCCAGGGGTGACAAACTCATTCCATGGAGGGCCTAGGGCCTAGTGTGGGGAGTTCCTAATTAGCGACCTTAATTCATCACTCAAGTACAAGGGAGGAGCAAAAATCCACAGCCACTCAGCCCGTCGTGGAACGAGTTTGACACCTGTGGTGTAGGGCCAGGAGTATTCCCAGATATATAGTTATAGTGTCTCATGGTCCGGAAAACCATCCGCCTACAGCACCCTGATATGACCATTCAAATCACTGTTATGAAATTACACAGCCTTGAGGGAAATCACTTGACTTACTTATTTAATTCCTCCAGGAACTTGTTCACTGAAGTACCGCTCACATCCACCACCTCCAGAATCACTATGATGTCATAGCGAGACACAATCTGATAGGACGAAAGGAAGGAAAAGGAGAAAAAGTTCATTAGTTTATCTGTTTATGTATAGGACAACGTCCTTGTTTTGAGGATAGTTTGCCAAATGTTTCTGTGAGGGAATTACACTGAACAAAAATATAAATGCAACATGTAAAGTTAAATAAAAGATACCAGACATTTTCCATATGCACAAAAAGCTTATTTCTCTCAAATGTTGTGCACAAATTTGTTTACATCCCTGTTAGTGAGCATTTCTCATTTTCCAAGATAATCCATCCACCTGACAGGTGTGGCATATCAAGAAGCTGATTAAACAGCATGATCATTACACAGGTGCATCTTGTGCTGGGGACAAAAAAATGCCACTCTAAAATGTGCAGTTTTGTCACACAACACAATGCCACAGATGTCTCAAGTTTTGAGGGAGCATGCAATTGACATGCTGGCTGTAGGAATGTCCACCAGAGCTGTTGCCAGAGAATTGCATGTTAATTTTTCTACGATAAGCCTCCTCCAACGTCATTTTAGAGAACTTGGCAGTACGTCCAACCGGCTTCACAACCGCCAACCACGTGTAACGCCAGCCCAGGACCTCCACATCTGGCTTCTTATATATATATATATATTTTGTTGGTATTTTACCCCCTTTTTCTCCTCAATTTCGTGGTATCCAATTGGTAGTTACAGTCTTGTCCCATCGCTGCAACTCCCGTATGGACACGGGAGAGGTGAAGGTCGAGAGTCGTGCGTCCTCCGAAACACAATCCAACCGAGCCGCACTGCTTCTTGACACAGTTCCCGCTTAACCCGGAAGCCAGCCGCACCAATGTGTCGGAGGAAACACCGTACACCTGGCGACCGAGTCAGCGTGCACTGCGCCCGGCCCGCCACAGGAGTCGCTAGTGCGCGATGGGACAAGAACATCCCTGCCGGCCAAACCCTCCCCTACCCTGGACGACGCTGGGCCAATTGTGCGCTGCCTCATGGGTCTCCCGGTCGCGGCCGGCTGCGACAGAGCCTGGACTCAAACCAGGATCTCTAGTGGCACAGCTAGCACTGCGATGCAGTGCCTTAGACCACTGCGCCACTTGGGAGGCCCCACATCCGGCTTCTTAACCTGCGGGATCGTCTGAGACCAGCCACCCAGACAGCAACTGCTCACCTTTGATTGCCACTGGCACGCTGGAGAAGTGTGCTCTTCACAGACGAATCCCGGTTTCAACTGTACCGGGCAGATGGCATCGTGTGGGCGAGTGGTTTGCTGATGTCAACATTGTGAACAGAGTGCCCCATGGTGGCGGTGGGGTTATGGTATGGGCAGGCATAAGCTATGGACAATGAACACAATTGCATTTTATCAATGTCAATTTGAATTCACAGAGATACGGTGACGAGATCCTGAGGCCCATTGTCGTGCCATTCATCCGCCGCCATCACCGCATGTTTCAGCATGATAATGCACAGCCCCATGTCGCAAGGATCTGTACACAATTCCTGGAAGCTGAAAATGTCCCAGTTCTTCCATGGCCTGCATACAAACCTGACATGTCAGCCATTGAGCATGTTTGGGATGCTCTGTATCAATGTGTACAACAGTGTGTCCCAGTTCCCGCCAATATCCAGCAACTTCATACAGCCATTGAAGAGGAGTGGGACAACATTCCAGAGGCCACAATCAACAGTCTGATCAACTCTATACAAAGGAGATGTGTCGTGATGCATGAGGCAAATGGTGGTCACTCCAGATACTGACTGGTTTTCTGATCCACGCCCCTAACTTTGTTTTAAAGGTATCTGTGACCAACAGATGGATATCTGTATCCCCAGTAATGTAAAATCCATAGATTATGGCCTAATGCATTTATTTCAATTGACTGATTTCCTTATATGAACTGTAACTCAGTAAAATCTTTGAAATTGTTGCATGTTGCGTTTATATTTTTGTTCAGTGTATAATATCAGGAATACATACAATCATATAACTGTACCTTCACAAGGATAGCAAGGGTCTGTGGGTCTGATAGCTTACGCTTCCCAAATTTCTGGATGTTGAAAGATGCAATCTTCATGACTGCTGCTGGAAAAAGAGAAACATTAAATCACATTCATGTTTTCACATCCATGTAAAACTCATGAACTACTAGTTGATCAAACAAGCAAAGATTCCAGAGAAAGGAAGTCATTACCTAAACCAATAAAAGTTTAATAGCCTACTTGTGTTTACTGCCCTTAATGCACAACAGCAGTGTCTCATAAATGGCTCAACACAAGGAAACATGCTTCAGGACATATATTCTGTCCATCTGGCTAGATTCTTGTTATAAAATCCCTGATGCAAAGGTAGGGTTTCTATTGGTATGGCCACATGCTGAAACTATTTTAGTGAAAGTGTTGGAAAGCATGTCTCTGTGGACACCTATTTAAAACCTTTAAGAAAGGGTTCTTCGGCTTGACCCTGTAGAACCCTTTATGGTTCCACTATTTGGTATCCAGAGTACTTGTCATATCAACGGTCACTCACGGTTGGGTGGAGGTGAAACTAGTTGATCAAGGTAGGATGGAGCTAGATAAACTCGAGCTGAGGCTTTCAAATGCAAATGCTTTAAGATGAGTTGATCAGTTGACAACAGAATGGAGGGTTATTTCCCCATGAAACACGTTGCAACATCACAGCTCCACAGTCTGTGGTTGCAATTCTAATACAGTAATACAGCTGTGAGCCAGCAGTTGTACCATTATTTTAATTGATCCTTTATTTAACCAGGAAGTGCTGTTAGATGAGAATTTATTTTTGAGGGAGACCTGGCCAAAGCAGCGTTCATTCAAGTGCAAAAAAGTTAATATTTCCGAACAGTCCTTTCAACAAAGTCGTCAGAAGTGTAGGCTTAGTCACTCCAGATGTGTAATTCCTCACCAGACGTGAAATTCCTGGTTGTGAGGAATTCCACCAAGCAGGACAGATAAAAAAACACATGACATCACTTTAGTCCTACAGTGACTCAGCCTATGGACTGGGAGTAGGTTACTGTAGCAACAGTCTGTGACTGATACTGACTTCTATTTGTTTTGCAATGAACAGGGTTTCTTCTCACAGAATAGTAGTTCTGGATGACTGGCTGGAACAGAATTACGAATTCCATGTCATGTAGGTAGCATGCAAAAACAATCCAGCATGTTTCAGGCAAATGAAACCACTTGAGTTGTAAAAGGATGTAACATGATCTCTGTTGACAAGCTCAAACATGCTCAGACATTACCTGTGTGGGAAGGGGCTTACAAGAATGTTCTATCGGGTTTCTTTCACTGATAAACTTGCAAAAACAAATTATAAATTGTTTACTTCCAAACCCTAATAGCACGATAATAAGGCTTAGAACAGTGGTTCCCAACTCCAGTCCTCCAGTAGCCCCAACAGTGGTTCCCAACTCCAGTCCTCCAGTACCCCCAACAGTGTTTCCCAACTCCAGTCCTCCAGTACCCCCAACATTGGTTCCCAACTCCAGTCCTCCAGTACCCCCAACAGTGGTTCCCAACTCCAGTCCTCCAGTACCCCCAACAGTGGTTCCCAACTCCAGTCCTCCAGTACCCCCAACAGTGGTTCCCAACTCCAGTCCTCCAGTACCCCCAACAGTGGTTCCCAACTCCAGTCCTCCAGTACCCCCAACATTGGTTCCCAACTCCAGTCCTCCAGTACCCCCAACAGTGGTTCCCAACTCCAGTCCTCCAGTACCCCCAACAGTGGTTCCCAACTCCAGTCCTCCAGTACCCCCAACAGTGGTTCCCAACTCCAGTCCTCCAGTACCCCCAACAGTGGTTCCCAACTCCAGTCCTCCAGTACCCCCAACAGTATGCATTTGTATTGTAGCCCTGGACAAGATCACCTGATTCAACTTGTCAACTAATCATCAAGTTTTTCCAGGACTACAACAAAAATGTGTGCTGTTGAGAGTACTCAATCACTGGAGTTGGGAAACACTTGCTTAGAGAGAATGATCTCTGTAGAGTTGGCTACATTTCCAACATTTCACAATTCCCTAGCCTTTTATTGCAAAGCAAAACAATAATCAAGAAGAACATCTAAAATATTCAGAGAGAGTATTCCAAATAGTTTGTGCTGGAGTCTGCATACAAATGAAAGAATACCTGATATATGTAAATTCCAGTTCGACTTCACTTACCTGAAGGGTTGATAGGCTCTACGATGTTGTGGTGCAGTAGAAGATGCAGTATCTAGTTCATCAATGAACAACTGTAACTTTCTCGGGCTTGGCCTTCTTGTAGCGATCACCTGATTGGATGAAACTTGTGTGCCAAGCCCCTGGTTGGTTGGGAGGCCCTATAGACAGGCCCCAGCTAAACCAGCCAGTACATGATAACCATAACATCAACACACCAGTCTTCACTGCACACCACAACATTCCTGCCCACACACTTATCTCCGAGATCCCCCACAACGACATCTGGAAGTGGCTTAGCTTTCTCTTGGAGGATATAGAAGTATTATAAACCTGTTAGTTCGAGCACTGGATGCTGATTGGCTGAGACAATATACCACAGGTATTATGCAAAAAAAACTGGTTTACTGTTCTATTTACGATAGTCACCTGTTTATAATAGCAATAAGGCACCTCTGGGGTTTGTGGTATATCATATCAAATTCAAATCTAATTTTATTTGTCACATGCTTAGTAGACAACAGGTGTAGACTAACAGTGAAATGCTTACTTACGGGTCCATTTCCAACAATGCAGAGTTAAAGATAAGATACAAAATAAATAAAAAATAGAAATAGTGACACAGTGAATAAGGAATAAAAATAACAATTAAAAATAACATGGCTATATATAGGAACTAGAAAATAACATGGCTATATACAGGAAGTAGAAAATAACATGGCTATATATAGGGAGTAGAAAATAACATGGTTAAATACAGGGAGTAGAAAATAACATGGTTATATACAGGGAGTAGAAAATAACATGGCTATATATAGGGAGTAGAAAATAACATGGCTATATATAGGGAGTAGAAAATAACATGGCTATATACAGGGAGTAGAAAATAACATGGCTATATATAGGGAGTAGAAAATAACATGGCTATATATAGGGAGTAGAAAATAACATGGTTATATACAGGGAGTAGAAAATAACATGGCTATATATAGGGAAAATAACATGGTTATATACAGGGAGTAGAAAATAACATGGCTATATATAGGGAGTAGAAAATAACATGGCTATATATAGGGAGTAGAAAATAACATGGTTATATACAGGGAGTAGAAAATAACATGGCTATATATAGGGAAAATAACATGGTTAAATACAGGGAGTAGAAAATAACATGGTTATATACATGGTGTACCAGTACCAAGTCAATGTGCAGGTGTACGAGGTAATTGAGGTAGATATGGACATCTAGATAGGGATAAAGTGACTAGGTAACAGGATAGATGATAAACAATAGCAGCAGCATATGTGGTGTGTGAAAGTGTGTGTGTGTGTGTAAGTGTGGCGTCAGTATGCATGTGTGTGTGCATGTTATGTGTGTGTGGGTGTATGTAGTGTGTCTGGGTGTGTGTGTATGTGTATGTGTGTGTGTGTGTGTGTGTGTGTGTGTGTGTGTGTGTGTGTGTTGGGGTGTCAGTATAAGTATGCGTGAGTGTGTGGGTAGAATCCAGTGTGTGTGCATAAAGTCAGTGCAAGAGAGTTAGTGTAAAAAAGGGTCAATGTAAGGTGTAGTGTATTAGCGGCACCTAGTGGTGCAATACCAGTGGGTCACTAGGAGACACGTGAGGAACAGAGGGAGGCTAGGCTTGGGGGACCAGGAATAAAGTACAAGTCAATGATTCCCGTGAGTCTGAGTCAAGTCTATACATTACAGCAGGTAGTCCAGGTAGCCATTTGATTAGCTATTTAGCAGTCTTGTTTAGAAGTGTTATTCAAGGTCCTGTTGGCTCCAGACTTGCATTGGTACTGCTTGCCGTGTGGTAGCAGAGAGAACAGTCTGTGGCTTGGGTGGCTGGAGTCTATACCGCCTGGTATAGAGATCCTGGATGGCAGGGAGCTCGCCCCCAGTGATGTACTGGGCCGTACGCACTACCCTCTGTAGCTCCTTGTGGTCGGATGTTTGGAGATGTGTTATCATAATGGTTAGTCAAACATCTAAGAATAGGAGGGGTGTAGTGTGTTATGAAAGCTTGCCCCACTGACATGTCATAACTGTGATTATGATCTAAGCAGCACTATCAAATGCCTGCGAGACAGTGGCTCAACTTGTTAAATACTCGGCTACAGAGACTTTATGCAAGTAATGCAGGACGGAGATGTAAAGCCACAACCAAGCAAGGCTAAGGCTGAGGCTGGACGATGGCTGGGTTATTACACCAGTAGTGGAGTATGAACTACAAGCCAATCATTATGGGGAAACATAAAGGTGGAAACCTTGCAAAAGCCTCTCCTTTCAGCAGAAACGTGTGAAAAGCTCAACCTGCTACAGCTCAACCACCAGCATGTCGTTCATGATGTCAGCACCAAAGAAACAACAAAAGGCCCCATCAGACTTGAACACCTCAGAGGCAATACTGAAACAGTTTGAGGATGATTTTGAAGGGATGGGGACTCTGCCAGGTGAGCTCCAACTGGTGGTGGATGAGTCTGTCAGACCAGTTCAACCGCTTCCCCGCCAAATCCCCATTCCACTGAAAGAAAAGATACTAAAGTCTGTTGATTCAATGGAGGAACAGGGTGTGATTACGAAGGTCACCAAACCTACTAAGTGGATAAGCAGCATGGTTGTGGTGGAAAAACCTGTCAAAATAAGAGTCCAAGTGCCCTGAACAAAGCCTTATGTAGGGCACATGACCAAATGCCTACCATTGAAGAGGTACTGCCAAGCCTGGCAAAAGCGATAATCTTTTCTGTTATGGATGCATAAATGGATACTGGCAGGTACGTTTAGATGAAGAAGGCAGTTACCTCACCACATTTTGGACCCCCAAGGGGAGATATCGGCGGAAAAGGTTACCTTTTGGAGTGAAACCAACTGCAGAGGAATATCAGCCAAGGCAACATGATGCACTTCAGGGACTGACAGGAATAAGCGTAACCTAGCTGATGACAACACGGCTGTGGTGCCACAATGGAAGAAGCAGTGCAGGACCATGACCACAACCTGACTCAGCTCCTACAAAGAGCAAGAGAGATGAATCTAAAGCTGAATAAAGACAAAGTTAATCTCAGGCTCACAAGTATTACATACATGGGGCATCTCTTGACAGCTGAAGGCCTGAAAGTAGACCCCAAGAAGGTGTAGGCAGTACAGAAAATGCTGCCACCTACAGACGCAAAAGCAGTGCAGCGACTGCTTGGTTTTGTAAATTACTTAGTCAAATTCCTACCTCATCTATGTGCCTTATGTGAGCCATTGCGTCGGCTGACCAATAAAGATGCTCTGTGGGTGTGGCTTCCTCAACATGATGCTGAATTGGAGCAAATCAAGAAATTGGTAAGCAACCAACCAATACAGAGGTACTATGACCTCTCTGAGGAAGTGACCCTACAATGGGCCGCCCATTGCATTTGCTTCAAGGATATTGACACCCACAGAACAAGGATACGCCCAAATTATAAAAAGAGTGCCTAGCCATAGTGGTCGTCTGTGAACGTTTTGATCAATACCTTCATGGTAGGGACTCTATCACGGTGCACACCGACCACAAGCTGCTTGAGGTTATCTTCAAAAAAACTTTTCTGTCTGCCCCCGAAGAGACTACAAAGGATGATGCTAAAGCTTCAGCCTTATCAACTACAGGTAGTATACAAGAAAGGAATAGAGCTCCACGTTGCAAATTTCTTGTCCAGGTCAGCACCCCCAGCAACTAGTCACCCGCAATATCAGACAAATGAGACTGTATATGCTCTACAGGCTGAGTTTGAAGATGTGAACCATGCTACTGATCAAAACATGTCCCCACTGACACGGGATGCTATCAAAGCTAACTGACAGTGGTGTAGGTACGGATAATGGGCTCCAGTTCACGAGTCAAGACTTTGCTTTTTTTTTCTGCAAAAGCCCGTGAGTTACATCATGTGACCTCCTCACCCTACCACAGTCAGAGTAATGTTAAGGCGGAGTCAGCAGTGAAAATAGCAAAGACCCTCATCACAAAGGCTATGCAGAAAGGCACAGATGTGTGGCAACCCATTTTGGCGTTGAGAAATACTCCCACAGAGGGCTTCGGCAGCAGTCCTGTACAGCCCTTAATGTCTATTCGCTCTCTGTCGCCAACAACTCCCAAGCTCCTCGCACCAAAGCTCATTAGGGACGTTCAGGCACACAAGCGTGCACCAGATGGCGCTAGTGGGTCACCTATCTAGGATAGATAAACAGGTGCATTATGAGTGTCGTGACCTCTAACATGTTATACCTGAGTAAAGGATTATGCTTGCATCTTATCTAACTCTCAGACGTGAGTTATTCACATTCACATATGAACCGTAAGTACACAGCAATGAAAAATATAGATGAAAACTCTCTTGGTAGATAGTGTGGTCTACATCTTATCATGAGGTATTCTAACTCAGGCGAGTTCAGAACGCTGCCGTTCTGTCCTGCCGAGGCATAGAAAAACCAGCTAGATTTATATTAGGATATTTCAGTTCTTCAGCTTTCTTTCAGATATTACACGTTTCTAATTTTGTCAGAAAGTTGTTTTAATTGCAAGTTAAAGCTTACTGTTAGCTAACTAGCTGACGTTAGGTGGCTGGCTCGCTAGCCAACATTAAAGTGTATGATCTTTCATACAAGGAGAATGGTTTCATGCCTCCCATCAAAAAGAGAGCTGGCCCAAGCAAGAACAGAGTCTATCTGTTCATCAGTGGTCACAGAACTCTCTCTTTCAAGTCATTTCAGTTCAAGTCAAGTCATGCTGTAGTTGTTCATCCGTGGAACAAGCAGCTAAGGATGGAGTGTCACAACCTATAACCAGAGGAGGCTCTTAACGATCCAAAACATGTTTGTAGTAATAGTCTGTGATTATAAAAATAAGCAAACCTCAGGGAGTGTTAGGAGGATTTGGGGACATTTTCAGAAAATTGGTATGACATTAACCACTTCTTTGAGTCAATAAAAAAGTAAACAATTGTTCGCAAAAAAATGAAAAACATAAGCTACCCCACCCAGCTATCAGGAGATCCAGACACATCCTGGATACCACCAGCACCAGATTTACAATACCTTTAGAGCTATTCATAGGCTACCCATGATGACAGATGACACATACCTGTTCCAGATAAGTACTGGTTATGTATCCCTCTCCCGCCCGCCCGCACCCACAGCTTTTCATACAGCACCCGCCCACACCCGCTGGCTTTCTGTCCGACTCCCCACCTGCTACCGCAAGAACTGGTCCGAACCCACCCGCAGTCCCGCAATGTTATTTTAGGCGTATGTGACGCAATTCACTTGCCAACCATGGTCCCAGCAATATCAAAATGCACAAAAATAACCCCCCAAAATAGGTTAAATCACCAGAGATTCTCACGTGTCAAATGATATTAGGCTATCGGTATTACTGGGCTATACCAGCAAATAGGCTAGACAGACACTGAGTGAACAAAACATTAGGAACACCTTTCCTAATATTAGGTTGCATCCCCTTTTGTCCTCAGAACAGCCTCCATTCGTTAGGGCATGGACTCTGCAAGGTGTCAAAAGCGTCCGTCAGGGATGCTGGCCCATGTTGACTTCAGTGCTTCCCACAGTTGTGTCAAGTTGGCTGGATGTCCTTTGGGTGGTGGACCATTCTTAATACACACAGGAAACTGTTGAGCGTGGAAAACCCAGCAGTGTTGCAGTTCGTTACACACTCAAACTGGTGCGCCTGGTACCTACTACCATACCCCGTTCAAAAGTACTTAAATCTTTTGTCTTGCCCATTCACCCTCTGAATGGCACACATACACAATCCATGTCTCAATTTTCTCAAGGCTTAAAAAGTTGAGGTAGAACCATATACAGGGGGTTCTATGAAGAACCCTACATAAAGGGTTCTAGTGAGAACCCTCTGTAAAGGGTTCGCTCTACTTAGCACCAAAAGGGGTTCCACCTATGGGGACAAACCGAAGAACCATATATGATTCTCCTTAGCACCATTTTTTTCTAGAGTATAGCTTTTAGGAGTGGGAAGATTTTCGGATGGAGAAAAATATGGGTGATCAATATTTATTTCGAGGCAATGTAGTTAACTATAGTCTAATCATATTTAGGACTTACATTTCCTAGGAAACATAATCAATCAATCAATCAATCAATTTTATTTTATATAGCCCTTCTTACATCAGCTAATATCTCGAAGTGCTGTACAGAAACCCAGCCTAAAACCCCCAAACAGCTAGTAATGCAGGTGTAGAAGCACGGTGGCTAGGAAAAACTCCTAGAAAGGCAAAACCTAGGAAGAAACCTAGAGAGGAACCAGGCTATGAGGGGTGGCCAGTCCTCTTCTGGCTGTGCCGGGTGGAGATTATAACAGAACCATGCCAAGATGTTCAAAATGTTCATAAGTGACAAGCATGGTCAAATAATAATCAGGAATAAATCTCAGTTGGCTTTTCATAGCCGATCATTTAGAGTTGAAAACAGCAGGTCTGGGACAGGTAGGGGTTTCGTAGTCACGCAGGCAGAGACAGTTGAAACTGGAATAGCAGCAAGGCCAGGCGGACTGGGGACAGCAAGGTGTCATCATGCCCGGTAGTCCTGACGTATGGTCCTAGGGCTCAGGTTCTCAGAGAGAAAGAGAGAACGAGAGAATTAGAGAGAGCATACTTAAATTCACACAGGACACTGGATAAGACAGGAGAAGTACTCCAGGTATAACCAACTAACCCCCAGCCCCCGACACATAAACTACTGCAGCATAAATACTGGAGGCTGAGACAGGAGCGGTCCGGAGACACTGTGGCCCCATCCGAAGAAACCCCCGGACAGGGCCAAACAGGAAGGATATAACCCCACCCACTCCGCCAAAGCACAGCCCCCGCACCACTAGAGGGATATCCCCAACCACCAACTTACAATCCTGAGACAAGGCCGAGTATAGCCCACAGAGGTCTCCACCACAGCACAAACCAAGGGGGGGGCGCCAACCCAGACAGGAAGATCATAACTGCCCCGTGCTTCTTCGCCCCTACTCTAGTTAATTGAGACCACACGCGTACCTGATCTCACATGTATGGCTACTGAACTTGAAGCAGCAAGAATGATGAGAGCAGACACTTGCACTTTCTCTTAAACCACTAACCCTAACCCTACCTATTAGAATGACGATTTGCAGGCAGAGACAAATAAATGGGTAAAATCTATATTTTTTGAAAAGGTGCAATGCTTGGTTACCATGGTAGCCTATGTGCATGTTGCACCTTTTCCTGTTCAATGATGATCCAATTGTTTTATTGCACCTCGACTCATGTTGGTTGAGCGCCCTCCTCCTCTTTCCATTATCAATATTTATTTACAGACACTGTAGTAAACTATAGTCTAATCATATTTTATTTTATTTCCTTGGAATGATAACTGCCACGTGATTCTCCGCCCATTGCTACTCTATTTAAATGAGACCACACATATATACTGGGCGCAATTAATCAATTAATCTCGCACGCCCAACTAGGAGAGGAGAGGTAGGTAGTGGTGGAAAAAGTACCCAACTGTCATACTTGAGTAAAAGTAAAGATACCTTAATAGAAAATGACTCAAGTAAAAGTGAAAGTCACCCAGTAAAATACTACTTGAGTAAAAGTCTCAAAGTATTTGGTTTTAAATACACTTAAGTATCAAAAGTAAATGTAATTGCTAAAATACATTTAAGTATCAAAAGTAAAAGTAAAATTATAAATCATTTCAAATTCCTTATATTAAGCAAACCACACCGCACCATGATTTTTTTTTAGGATAGCCAGGGGCACGCGCCAACACTCAGACATCATTTACAAACTAAGCGTGTGTGTTTAGTGAGTCCGCCAGATCAGAGGCAGTAGGGATGACCAGGGATGTTCTCTTGATAAGTGTGTGAATTAGACCATTTTCCTGTCCTGCTAAGCATTCAAAATGTAATGAGTAATTTTGGGTGTCAGTGAAAGTGTATGGAGTAAAAAGTACATAATATTCTTTAGGAATGTAGTGAAGTAAAAGTAAAAGTAGTCAAAAATATAAATAGTAAAGTAAAGTACAGATACCCCAAAAAACTACTTAGGTAGTACTTTCAAGTATTCTTACTTAAGTACTATACACCACTGGAGGTAGGCTACTTAACTTGAAGCAGTGAATTCTGAGTGTGTGAATAATGCGAGAAATATGTGATTTTAATACAACAGGGAGGCTAACTCATACAAAGCAGAAAGTCGAACGTTTCCAAATAATCTGCAGGACAACAAAAATATTTCCCTCCCAAAGTTGTCTGTTTTCATGACCACTCCCAACCGCAGGATGAAAAATGCAGACCACGCCGCAATTCTCTTTCCGGACCCGCAGGTCCCGCGGGCAGCCCTCTACCCCAGGGCTATCCTGTGAGAGTTGATATCTCTAAATGCTCAAGGGTCAGGTATGTACTATAGTGTATAGACTGTCACGCCCTGGCTCTGGGGACTCTTAGATGTTGAGCCAGGGTGTGGATTTTCTATGTTTATTTTTCTGTGGTTTTTGTTCTAGATCGTTTATTTCTATGTTGGCCAGGGTGGTTCCCAATCAGAGACAGCTGTAGCTCGTTGTCTCTGATTGGGGACCATACTTAGGCAGCCTGTTTGGCACTGTTTATTGTAGGATCTTGTTCCGAAAGGTTTGTGTTGTAACCTAGGACTTCACGTATCATTTGTTTATTGTTTTGGTTCGTGTTGTGTACTACTAATAAAGAATGTACGCTTATCACGCTGCGCCTTGGTCCGCTTCATCTGTCGACGATCGTGACAATAGACGGTAAAAGTCAGGATAAGCCTAGATTTTTCCAACACTAACATTACATTAGGGCTTGATGACATAGCTAACATGTCAAGACCTTTGTTGTTTTTACTTGCATGGAATGCCATGGTACCATCCATACCATCCTGGTCATGACATGTTGGAACTTGCCCTGATGAGGGGCCAAAATAAATAGGGGCCCTGTGGAACTCTCAAAATAGGGGCCCTGTGGAACTCTCAAAATAGGGGCCCTGTGGAACTCTCAGGTGTGCCACGAAACTATTCCTAATCTTGAATATTATTTTGAACACTCACTTATAAATGCAACCTGTGGAATGCACATGGAATTTCTACTTGGGACAGGGGCGGTGTGTTCATTAGGGCAATATGGGCGACGCACTGCCAAACGGGAAAAGGAAGGGATTTTTTTTCTAATCAATTATATCACGGCAACAGTAGTTATCAGTGTTCTAATCTAGACGTCTGATCTGCCACTAAATGTCCAATCAGGCTAAAGTCGTGCTTCAAATGGCCCCCCCCCCCTTTTGGGGCGATTTCAGTCAGGTTGAAAATCGCCCCAGAAGTCTCTCATAGACTCCCATGTAAAATCTATTTTTTTCAAATATCAGAGCTTTCAATACAATCTCTATGGGTTTCTGAGGGCTTGCACTTACGCGCTTTCATCATACGTAACATAACCATGAACGTAACTAAGAAAAGAGCGGGTAGCAGCGTCAATCAATTCACGTACTACTGTCAAGATGGCTATAGCGTTCAGTGCAACTCGATTGTCTCTTTGAAATAAGTTACTTTTTGTCGGCGAACAAATCAAGATAAATTGGCAACGAAACAATTAGGACCTCCCAGACCAAATTTAATAATTCAACAGGTTTCTACTAAAGGGGGAAAGTCCTACACCCGAGGATTTTCCAAAAATTGGTACGAACGAAAAACCTGGCTAGCAGGCTGCGATGTAGCTAATGCAGTCTTCTGCTACCCCCTGCTTACTCTTTCACCCTGAAGGCGGCACGGCAGACAGCACCGCTTGGACAGCGACTGGTGTGTAACGGACATGCACCATCTTTCAGGAAAGATTAAGAAACATGAGCTGTCAAAGACCCACATGGATAGCTGTTTGAGATTGTCTGCTTTGGGGAGAGTGAACATTGCCACTCAACTGGATGAGGGATACAGGCTAGCTGTCCGCCGCCACAACGATGAGGTTAGCAAGAACCGCCACATCCTCAGCCGGCTAATCCAGTGTGTGAAGTTTTGCGGAGTGTTTGAGTTAGCTTTGCGAGGCAAAGATGAAACTGAGGGCTCCACCAACCCTGGTAAGCCAACACTTTTGAGATCAGTCAATAAATGCTTCTGGTATTGACTTATATGCTGCCCCTGTCTTCATGTTGTTGCTGGACATATCTTTTTTTAAATGTGTGTAGGTCACCTAAATCATCAGAAAAATTGCCCCCCCTGAGAATTTTTTCAGGAGCCGCCACTGGGTACAGGATGAGGTCTTTGATTTTGATGACAGACAAGGAGAGGTATCTGCAGTACCGCTCGTTAGGGAAGAGAGAAACTAAAGGGAGTGGTTTGATTCTTCTGTTGTGAAAATTAGAGATAGATGGGCAGGTTCCAGCAGCTCATTCTGTAAGATCAGTGAGGAATCTTGAGGGTCCATGTCTGGTGAGAATTCCAGCACCAAACATTTTAGAGACGGTCGTTCGACCTCTATCAAATATGTGTCAATCTTATGTTTTGTCATGACTGTTGTATCAGCAACAACAATCAGTAACAGATAAAATAATGTCGTTGTCAAAACATTTGTTTAAGCCTAGGGTTAGGTGGTATTGGGTTAAGTGAATTAACTTGGGTGCATTTGTTAGATGGAAAGTAAAATCAGGTAACAGCAAACCCTGGAGCATTTGAGGTGTAACCATTGAGGGCTAAAAGTTGTTTTTGTTCTAATAAAACATATGAGGTAAGGGGTATGTTTATGGGAATATCAGATTGTGATGTTATATGATAACTTTGGGTATGCATGACCTTAAGGGTAGTAATGAGAAATAATGTAACTTTTTATGTACCAGGTAGTAAGAACAGCAGGACTTTGATGGTTAAAAGATTAGCTTTTGCCTGACAATGTGACTATGGGGAATTTTAGAGATATTTAGAGGGTTTGTGGTGATAAAGCATATATATTCTTACATTATGGATGGACAGGATGTTGTTACATGTCAACGTTGAAGCTTCCATATGAGGTTTTTACCATTATAAGAGGGGTAGCACCGGACACAGAAATCTGAAGCTAGGTTTGAAATTGGATGAAAGAGACATGGAGACATGTCATAGTCTTCAAGCCTATCATTGAAGGATGAGTCCAAGGGAGAAGGGGGCACTTTTTCCATGGTATGGTGTAACATAATATTAGGTATACTTTGAGTCCAGATAGTTCAGATAGTTATATATGCATTGAAGAATATAAGGGATGCGTTTGGGAGATCTGAGAAGACTTGGTTGCAAGATCAGGTAGGCCAGTAGGGGCAGTGATGGGTTACATTTAATGGCAGCTTTGATAACACATTTACATCATTTACATTTTAGTCATTTAGCAGACGCTCTTATCCAGAGCGACTTACAGTTAGTGCATACATTATTTTATCGAACCCACAACCCTGGCGTTGCAAACACCATGCTCTACCAACTGAGCTACATCCCCTGCCGGCCATTCCTTCCCCTACCCTGGACGACGCTGGGCCAATTGTGCGCGCCGCCCCATGGGTCTCCCGGTCGCGGCCGGCTACGACAGAGCCTGGATTCGAACCAGGATCTCTAGTGGCACAGCGCCTTAGACCACTGTGCCACTCGGGAGGCAACACTGTGTGATGTTTGTAATTTGTTACTGACCTTTGAGAAAGCTATGATATTGAGATAGGTTGGAGAGTGATGCCTGGATACAACACTCAGATGCCGGTGTTGACTGTTCCTGATCTGGAGGAAGATGGACAAGTGGAACTGAATGGATAAATATCATTTTTTATGTTTTGATCATTTTTCTATATTTTCAATATTAGTGTGATTCTTAGTATGATTTTATGAATCAAGGGGGGGAAGAGGATAATGTGATTCATACATCATTTATATATCATTTTTATATTCTTAGTTGATATTGGTGTTTAATTTGAAAGTGTTGGTTTGCAAAAGATACTGTTTGGTTTTTTCTTTTTCTTCCAGAAGCATTTGGGGGACATGTGGAGATTGAAATACTCAAACAAGGACAATATTATGAAGGGACAATATGACTGGAGGAGATGAAACAAGGAGGGTGTGGCCGATTCCATCATCAACAGTCCATTGGAAGAGGAGACTACGGGGAGATGAAGTGTAGTGGACTACATTCCAGTGTCTGCAATGAAATATAGACATGTGTAATACATAATTGTGTCATATTCTTAGGTATTAATTTTTGAAGAATGATGTTTGATGTTAAATCAAATCAAATCAAATCAAATTTTATTGGTCACATGCGCCGAATTCAACAGGTGCAGACATTACAGTGAAATGCTTACTTACAGCCCTTAACCAACAGTGCATTTATTTTAATCAAAAAAAGTAAGAATAAAACAACAACAAAAAAGTGTTGAGAAAAAAAGAGCAGAAGTAAAATAAAGTGACAGTAGGGAGGCTATATATACAGTAAAATAAAGTGACAGTAGGGAGGCTATATATACAGGGGGGTACCGTTGCATAGTCAATGTGCGGGGGCACCGGCTAGTTGAGGTAGTTGAGGTAATACAGTGGGGAAAAAAAAGTATTTAGTCAGCCACCAATTGTGCAAGTTCTCCCACTTAAAAAGATGAGAGAGGCCTGTAATTTTCATCATAGGTACACGTCAACTATAACAGACAAAATGAGGAAAAAAATTCCAGAAAATCACATTGTAGGATTTTTTATGAATTTATTTGCAAATTATGGTGGAAAATAAGTATTTGGTCAATAACAAACGTTTCTCAATACTTTGTTATATACCCTTTGTTGGCAATGACACAGGTCAAACGTTTTCTGTAAGTCTTCACAAGGTTTTCACACACTGTTGCTGGTGTTTTGGCCCATTCCTCCATGCAGATCTCCTCTAGAGCAGTGATGTTTTGGGGCTGTCGCTGGGCAACACAGACTTTCAACTCCCTCCAAAGATTTTCTATGGGGTTGAGATCTGGAGACTGGCTAGGCCACTCCAGGACCTTGAAATGCTTCTTACGAAGCCACTCCTTCGTTGCCCGGGCGGTGTGTTTGGGATCATTGTCATGCTGAAAGACCCAGCCACGTTTCATCTTCAATGCCCTTGCTGATGGAAGGAGGTTTTCACTCAAAATCTCACGATACATGGCCCCATTCATTCTTTCCTTTACACGGATCAGTCGTCCTGGTCCCTTTGCAGAAAAACAGCCCCAAAGCATGATGTTTCCACCCCCATGCTCCACAGTAGGTATGGTGTTCTTTGGATGCAACTCAGCATTCTTTGTCCTCCAAACACGACAAGTTGAGTTTTTACCAAAAAGTTCTATTTTGGTTTCATCTGACCATATGACATTCTCCCAATCCTCTTCTGGATAATCCAAATGCACTCTAGCAAACTTCAGAAGGGCCTGGACATGTACTGGCTTAAGCAGGGGACACGTCTTGCACTGCAGGATTTGAGTCCCTGGCGGCATAGTGTGTTACTGATGGTAGGCTTTTGTTACTTTGGTCCCAGCTCTCTGCAGGACATTCACTAGGTCCCCCCCGTGTTGTTCTGGGATTTTGCTCACCGTTCTTGTGATCATTTTGACCCCACAGGGTGAGATCTTTCGTGGAGCCCCAGATCGAGGGAGAGATTATCAGTGGTCTTGTATGTCTTCCATTTCCTAATAATTGCTCCCACAGTTGATTTCTTCAAACCAAGCTGCTTACCTATTGCAGATTCAGTCTTCCCAGCCTGGTGCAGGTCTACAATTTTGTTTATGGTGTCCTTTGACAGTTCTTTGGTCTTGGCCATAGTGGAGTTTGGAGTGTGACTGTTTGAGGTTGTGGACAGGTGTCTTTTATACTGATAACAAGTTCAAACAGGTGCCATTAATACAGGTAACGTGTGGGGGACAGAGGAGCCTCTTAAACAAGAAGTTACAGGTTTGTGAGAGCCAGAAATCTTGCTTGTTTGTAGGTGACCAAATACTTATTTTCCACCATAATTTGCAAATAAATTCATTAAAAATCCTACAATGTGATTTTCTGGATTTTTTTTTCTCAATTTGTCTGTCATAGTTGACGTGTACCTATGATGAAAATTACAGGCCTCTCTCATCTTTTTAAGTGGGAGAACTTGCACAATTGGTGGCTGACTAAATACTTTCTTTCCCCACTGTATGTACATGTGGGTAGAGTTAAAGTGACTATGCATAAATACTTAACAGAGTAGCAGCAGCGTAAAAAGGATGGGGTGGGGGGGCAGTGCAAATAGTCCGGGTAGCCATGATTAGCTGTTCAGGAGTCTTATGGCTTGGGGGTAGAAGCTGTTGAGAAGTCTTTTGGACCTAGACTTGGCACTCCGGTACCGCTTGCCGTGCGGTAGCAGAGAGAACAGTCTATGACTAGGGTGGCTGGAGTCTTTGACAATTTTGAGGGCCTTCCTCTGACACCGCCTGGTATAGAGGTCCTGGATGGCAGGGAGCTTTGCCCCAGTGATGTACTGGGCCGTACGCACTACCCTCTGTAGTGCCTTGCGGTCAGAGGCCAAGCAGTTGCCATACCAGGCGGTGATGCAACCAGTCAGGATGCTCTCGATGGTGCAGCTGTAGAATTTTTTGAGGATCTGAGGACCCATGCCAAATCTTTTTAGTCTCCTGAGGGGGAATAGGCTTTGTCGTGCCCTCTTCACGACTGTCTTGGTGTGTTTGGACCATGATAGTTCGTTGGTGATGTGGACACCAAGGAACTTGAAGCTCTCAACCTGTTCCACTACAGCCCGTCGATGAGAATGGGGCGTGCTCAGTCCTCTTTTTTTTCCTGTAGTCCACAATCATCTCCTTTGTCTTGGTCACGTTGAGGGAGAGGTTGTTGTCCTGGCACCACACGGCCAGATCTCTGACCTCCTCCCTATAGGCTGTCTCATCGTTGTCGGTGATCAGGCCTACCACTGTTGTGTCGTCGGCAAACTTAATGATGGTGTTGAGTCGTGCCTGGCCATGCAGTCATGGGTGAACAGAGAGTACAGGAGGGGACTGAGCACGCACCCCTGAGGGGCCCCCGTGTTGAGGATCAGTGTGGCAGATGTGTTGTTACCTACCCTTACCACCTGGGGGCGGCCCGTCAGGAAGTCCAGGATCCAGTTGCAGAGGGAGGTGTTTAGTCCCAGGATCTTTAGCTTAGTGCTGAGCTTAGAGGGCACTATGGTGTTGAATGCTGAGCTGTAGTCAATGAATAGCATTCTCACGTAGGTGTTCCTCTTGTCCAGGTGGGAAAGGGCAGTGTGGAGTGCGATAGAGATTGCATCATCTGTGGATCTGTTGGGGCGGTATGCAAATTGGAGTGGGTCTAGGGTTTCTGGGATTATGCTGTTGATGTGAGCCATGACCAGTCTTTCAAAGCACTTCATGGCTACAGACGTCAGTGCTACGGGTCGGTAGTCATTTAGGCAGGTTATCTTAGAGTTCTTGGGCACGGGGACTATGGTGGTCTGCTTGAAACATGTTGGTATTACAGACTCAGTCAGGGACATGTTGAAAATGTCAGTGAAGACACTTGCCAGTTGGTCAGCACATGCTCGGAGTACACGTCCTGGTAATCCGTCTGGCCCTGCGGCCTTGTGAATGTTGACCTGCTTAAAAGTCTTACTCACATCGGCTACGGAGAGCGTGATCACATAGTCGTCCGGAGCAGCTGGTGCTCTCATGCATGCTTCAGTGTTGCTTGCCTCGAAGCGAGCATAGAAGTGGTTTAGCTCGTCTGGTAGGCTTGTGTCACTGGGCAGCTCGCGGCTGTGCTTCCCTTTGTAGTCTGTAATAGTTTTCAAGCCCTGCCACATCCGACGAGCGTCAGAGCCAGTGTAGTATGATTCAATCTTAGACCTGTATTGACTCTTTGCCTGTTTGATGGTTCGTCGGAGGTCATAGCGGGATTTCTTATAAGCGTCCGGGTTAGAGTCCCGTTCCTTGAAAGCGGCAGCTCTACCCTTTAGCTCAGTGCGGATGTTTCCTGTAATCCATGGCTTCTGGTTGGGGTATGTACGTACGGTCACTGTGGGGACGACATCATCGATGCACTTATTGATGAAGCCAGTGACTGATGTGGTGTACTCCTCAATGCTGTCTGAAGAATCCCGGAACATGTTCCAGTCTGTGCTAGCAAAACAGTCCTGTAGCTTAGCATCTGCGTCATCTGACCACTTTTTTATTAACCGAATCACTGGTGCTTCCTGCTTCAGTTTTTGCTTATAAGCAGGAATCAGGAGGATAGAGTTATGGTCAGATTTGCCAAATGGAGGGCGAGGGAGAGCTATGTATGCGTCTCTGTGTGTGGAGTTATTGAATACATGTGAGGATCTTAGATGTTTTTGTTTATTTCGGTGATGTTTAGGGACAGGGAATTTAGGCAGGGAGAGCTCCACTTTAGGGTCCAATGGGTTGACCAGCCTTAGAGTGGATGTTTTTGGATAGGATTTTGTTTGCAGGGGCTTACATGTGTATTTAATTGCATCATAGTTTCAAATGCATTTACATGGTTTATGAGTTTATCTGGAGTACCGGAGGTGGTTGCCTGGGGCAGAGGGACCGTGAGAGAATTTTACTGTCTTGATTGATGGATGGAAGGTTGCCGGACAGTTTTTCGCTCTTACACTCCATAGAGATTTGTTCATATTTCATAGTAATGTATTCACACTTCATAAACAGTTATTCATATTTCATAGAAAGGTATTTACACTCTAGAAAATAATGTTTTTGGTTTAATGTTAAAGATACTCAATAAGATAAATTGTTACTAGTCATAATCCTATTCTGTTTGTTTTCGAGACTGTTCGTCTCGAAGGGGGGAATGTAGTGTATTAGGATTATGCCTTTGTTAAATGTTTTTCTTGAAGAAATTGAATGTTGTTTATGTTAGGTCAAATGTAGCCGTTTGGAGGGTGACGCCCCAGGGGAGACTGGTGATTGGCCAGAAGAGGGAGCCACCCATCTTTTTGCATTGTTTATAAATAGGGGCTAGACTACAGAAAGGGCAGAACGGCCATTCCAATCTGAGGCGCCGTTCTCCGGGTGTCATGTCACCTGTCACTTATGCTGAAGCTTGTGATCTGAATAAACCTTATGATCAACGTTCAGTATGAGCGGACTCCTTTGTTCATCAGCAATAATTGCCACCACTCACTCGATACGACAGTAGCCATACATGTGAGATCAGGTACGCGTGTGGTCTCAATTAAATAGAGTAGGGGCGAAGAAGCACGGGGCAGTTATGTTTCCAAGGAAATGTAAGTCCTAAATATGATTAGACTATAGTTAACTACATTGCCTCTAAATAAATATTGATCACCCATATTTTTCTCCATCCGAAAATCTTCCCACTCCTAAAAGCTATACTCTAGAAAAAATTGTGCTAAGGAGAACCATATATGGTTCTTCAGTTTGTCCCCATAGGTGGAACCCCTTTTGGTGCTAAGTAGAGCGAACCCTTTGCAGAGGGTTCTCACTAGAACCCTTTATGTAGGGTTCTTCATAGAACCCCCTGTATATGGTTCTACCTCAACTTTTGAAGCCTTGAGAAAATTGAGACATGGATTGTGTGTGTGTGCCATTCAGAGGGTGAATGGGCAAGACAAAAGATTTAAGTACCTTTGAACGGGGTATGATAGTAGGTACCAGGCGCACCGGTTTGAGTGTGTAACGAACTGCAACACTGCTGGGTTTTCGATGCTCAACAGTTTCCTGTGTGTATTAAGAATGGTCCACCACCCAAAGGACATCCAGCCAACTTGACACAACTGTGGGAAGCACTGAAGTCAACATGGGCCAGCATCCCTGACGAACGCTTTTGACACCTTGCAGAGTCCATGCCCTAACGAATTGAGGCTGTTCTGAGGACAAAAGGGGATGCAACCTAATATTAGGAAGGTGTTCCTAATGTTTTGTTCACTCAGTGTCTGTCTAGCCTATTGGCTGGTATAGCCCAGTAATACCGATAGCCTAATATCATTTGACACGTGAGAATCTCTGGTGATTTAACCTATTTTGGGGGGTTATTTTTGTGCATTTAGATATTGCTGGGACCATGGTTGGCAAGTGAATTGCGTCACATACGCCTAAAATAACATTGCAGAACTGCGGTTGGGTTCGGACCAGTTCTTGCGGTAGCAGGTGGGGAGTCGGACAGAAAGGATACGAACCAGGATCTCTAGTGGTACAGCTAGCACTGCGATGCAGTGCCTTAAACCACTGCGCCACTCGGGAGACTCGAGTGTTGCTTTAGCAGTATGCTTAGGGTCATTGTCCTGTTGGAACCTCCGTCCCAGTCTCAAATCTCTGGAAGACTGAAACAGGTCCCACAGTCCCAGAGAGCTGCCCCTCAACCATCCGAGACCACCCTCCCACAGTAAATCTGGTGCTGGTGGTATCCAGGATGTGTCTGGATCTCCTGATAGCTGGGTGGGGTAGCTTATGTTTTTCCTTTTTTGTGAACAATTGTTTACTTTTTTATTGACTCAAAGAAGTGGTTAATGTCATACCAATTTTCTGAAAATGTCCCCAAATCCTCCTAACACTCCCTGAGGTTTGCTTATTTTTATAATCACAGACTATTACTGTAAACATGTTTTGGGTTGCTAAGAGCCTCCTCCTCTGGTTATAGGTTGTGACGCTCCATCCTTAGCTGCTTGTTCCACGGATGAACATCTACAGCATGACTTGACTTGAACAGAGAGTGCCCTCTATTCAGGACTCTGGACTCTCTCTGAGACTGAAGTTCTCATTCTGTATGCAAAAGCATTACATACAGAAATACATTGCTACTGTATCTATAGATAGCACATGAGCCTACCTCTCTTAAACCAGTGTAGGAGTGTTTATAATGTATATTACTTCAATATCCTCCTTTCAAGAGGAGATAAGCCTGATATAGTAGCAGGAGATCTGTGAGAATAGTGTGTGGGCAGGAAGTTAATGTTATGGTTATCATGCACTGGCTGGTTCAGCTGGGGCCTCTCTATAGGGCCTCCCAATCAACCAGGGGATTGGCTCACATACAAGTTTCAGCCAATCAAGTGACAGGTGCTCGCTATACGAAGGCCAAGCCCCTGTCAGAGAGGTACAGTTGTTTCATTGCTAAACAAGATACCACATCTTCTACTGCGCCACAACATCGTGGAGCCTATCATCCCTTCAGGTAAGTGAAGTCGAACTGGAATGTACAGATATGAGGTATTGCTTCATTTGTATGCAGACTCCAGCACAAACTATTTGGAATACTCTCTCTGAATATTTTAGATGTTCTTCTTGATTATTGTTTTGCTTTGCAATAAAAGGCTAGGGAATTGTGAAATGTTGGAAATGTAGCCAACTCTACAGAGATCATTCTCTCTAAGCAAGTGTTTACCAACTCCAGTCCTCCAGTACCCCAAGGGGCACACATTTTTGTTGTAGTCCTGGAAAAAGTTGATGATTAGTTGACAAGTTGAATCAGGTGATCTTGTCCAGGGCTACAATACAAATGCATACTGTTGGGGGTACTGGAGGACTGGAGTTGGGAACCACTGTTGGGGTACTGGAGGACTGGAGTTGGGAAACACTGTTGGGGGTACTGGAGGACTGGAGTTGGGAACCACTGTTGGGGGTACTGGAGGACTGGAGTTGGGAACCACTGTTGGGGTACTGGAGGACTGGAGTTGGGAAACACTGTTGGGGGTACTGGAGGACTGGAGTTGGGAAACACTGTTGGGGGTACTGGAGGACTGGAGTTGGGAAACACTGTTGGGGTACTGGAGGACTGGAGTTGGGAACCACTGTTCTAAGCCTTGAGTTATTATCGTGCTATTAGGATTTGGAAGTATTTGAACTTATGGTAAAATATATCATTTGGTTTTGCAAGTTTGTCAGTGAAAGAAACCCGATATAACATTCTTGTAAGCCCCTTCCCACACAATATACCACAGATAATGTCTGAGCATGTTTGAGCTTGTCAACAGAGATCATGTTACATCCTTTTACAACTCAAGTGGTTTCATTTGCCTGAAACATGCTGGATTGTTTTTGCATGCTACCTACATGACATGGAATTCGTAATTCTGTTCCAGCCAGTCATCCAGAACTACTATTCTGTGAGAAGAAACCCTGTTCATTGCAAAACAAATAGAAGTCAGTATCAGTCACAGACTGTTGCTACAGTAACCTACTCCCAGTCCATAGGCTGAGTCCCAGTCCATAGGCTGAGTCACTGTAGGACTAAAGTGATGTCATGTGTTTTTTTATCTGTCCTGCTTGGTGGAATTCCTCACAACCAGGAATTTCACGTCTGGTGAGTAATTACACATCCGGAGTGACAAAGCCTACACCTCTGACGACTTTGTTGAAAGGACTGTTCGGAAATAGTAACTTTTTTGCACTTGAATGAACGCTGCTTTGGCCAGGTCTCCCTCAAAAATACATTCTCATCTAACAGCACTTCCTGGTTAAATAAAGGATCAATTAAAAATAATGGTACAACTGCTGGCTCACAGCTGTATTACTGTATTAGAATTGCAACCACAGACTGTGGAGCTGTGATGTTGCAACGTGTTTCATAGGGAAATAACCCTCCATTCTGTTGTCAACTGATCAACTCATCTTGAAGCATTTGCATTTGAAAGCCTCAGCTCCAGTTTATCTAGCTCCATCCTACCTTGATCAACTGGTTTCACCTCCACCCAACCGTGAGTGACCGTTGATATCATTTACATTACATTTACGATATGAAAAGTACTCTGGATACCAAATCATAATAGTGGACATTTAACCTAACACAATGAAGGGACATTTTAGCTTAGTCCCTTGACATAAATCATTTATTTTTTGAGGGAGACTGGTCCAAATTAGATTTGCTGTATTCAATTTACAATGTAATGACCATCATATTACATAGTTTGTAAACTACTAATATGTCCTCTGGCAGCTTCATGTGTAGCGCTGTAATAGTCATGTTTTTTCACACCATGAGGAGATCTTCTGCCATTGAAGACAATGGAGGGTTGTTATGGATCTCAAAGGGCCACAGAGCAAGGTGCATGACTGCACTCTTAGAAAGAGTTCTATTTACAGGGACCTTCTCTACAGAATAAAGGGCTCTAAATGGGTTATTTGTTGGGTGAAAAGGTTCTGGAACCATAAAGGGTTCTACTGGCCAAAATGACAGTTTTTAAAGGTTCTAAATACAGTGAGGAAAAAAAGTATTTGATCCCCTGCTGATTTTGTACATTTGCCCACTGACAAAGAAATGATCAGTCTATAATTTTAATGGTAGGTTTATTTGAACAGTGAGAGACAGAATAACAACAAAAAAATGCAGAAAAACGCATGTCAACATTTTTATAAATGGATTTGCATTTTATTGAGGGAAATAAGTATTTGACCCCTCTGCAAAACATGACTTAGTACTTGGTGGAAAAACCCTTGTTGGCAATCACAGAGGTCAGACGTTTCTTGTAGTTGGCCACCAGGTTTGCACACATTTCAGGAGGGATTTTGTCCCACTCCTCTTTGCAGATCTTCTCCAAGTCATTAAGCTTTCGAGGCTGACGTATGGCAACTCGAACCTTCAGCTCCCTCCACAGATTTTCTATGGGATTAAGGTCTGGAGACTGGCTAGGCCACTCCAGGACCTTAATGTGCCTCTTCTTGAGCCACTCCTTTGTTGCCTTGGCCGTGTGTTTTGGGTAATTGTCATGCTGGAATACCCATCCACGACCCATTTTCAATGCCCTGGCTGAGGGAAGGAGGTTCTCACCCAAGATTTGACGGTACATGGCCCTGGCCATCGTCCCTTTGATGTGGTGAAGTTGTCCTGTCCCCTTAGCAGAAAAACACCCCCAAAGCATAATGTTTCCACCTCCATGTTTGACGGTGGGGATGGTGTTCTTAGGGTCATAGGCAGCATTCCTCCTCCTCCAAACACGGCGAGTTGAGTTGATGCCAAAGAGCTCCATTTTGGTCTCATCTGACCACAACACTTTCACCCAGTTCTCCTCTGAATCATTCAGATGTTCATTGGCAAACTTCAGACAGGCCTGTATATGTGCTTTCTTGAGCAGGGGGACCTTGCGGGCGCTGCAGGATTTCAGTCCTTCACGACGTAGTGTGTTACCAATTATTTTCTTGGTGACTATGGTCCCAGCTGCCTTGAGATCATTGACAAGATCCTCCCGTGTAGTTCTGGGCTGATTCCTCACCATTCTCATGATCATTGCAACTCCACGAGGTGAGATCTTGCATGGAGACCCAGGCTGAGGGAGATTGACAGTTCTTTTGTGTTTCTTCCATTTGCGAATAATCGCATCAACTGTTGTCACCTTCTCACCAAGCTGATTGGCGATGGTCTTGTAGCCCATTCCAGCCTTGTGTAGGTCTACAGTCTTGTCCCTGACATCCTTGGAGAGCTCTTTGGTCTTGGACATGGTGGAGAGTTTGGAATCTGATTGATTGATTGCTTCTGTGGACAGGTGTCTTTTATACAGGTAACAAGCTGAGATTAGGAGCACTCCCTTTAAGAGTGTGCTCCTAATCTCAGCTCGTTACCTGTATAAAAGACACCTGGGAGCCAGAAATCTTTCTGATTGAGAGGGGGTCAAATACTTATTTCCCTCATTCAAATGGAAATCAATTTATAACATTTTTTACATGCGTTTTTCTGGATTTTTGTTGTTGTTACTCTGTCAAATAAACCTACCATTAAAATTATAGACTGATCATTTCTTTGTCAGTGGGCAAACATACAAAATCAGCAGGGGATCAAATACTTTTTTCCCTCACTGTAAGTGTACTCAGAGACATGATTTCCAACACTTTCATTAAAATACAGTAGTTTGAGCATGTGGCCATGAAAATAGAAACCCTACCTTCGCATCAGGAATTGATATAACAAGAATCTAGCCAGATGGACAGAGTATATCCTGATGTATGTCCTGAAGCATGTTTCCTTGTGTTGAGCCATTTATGAGACACTGCTGTTGTGCATTAAGGGCAGTAAACACAAGTAGGCTATTAAACTTTTATTGGTTTAAGTAATGACTTCCTTTCTCCAGAATCCTGGCATATTTAATCAACTAGTAGTTCATGGTAGTTTTACATGGATGTAAAAACATGAATGTGACATTTTTTTTTTTTCCAGCAGCAGTCATGAAGGTTGCATCTTTCAACATCCAGAAATTTGGGAAGCATAAGCTATCAGATCAAAAGATTCTTGCTATCCTTGTGAAGGTACAGTTATATGATTGTATTCGTGATCTTATAATTCCCTCAGAGAAACATTTGGCAAACTATCCTCAAAACAAGGACATTGTCCTATACATAAACAGATAAACTAATTAATTTTTTCTCCCTTTTCCTTCCTTTCGTCCTATCAGATTGTGTCTCGCTATGACATCATAGTGATTCTGGAGGTGGTGGATGAGACAGCCACTTCAGGGAACAAGTTCCTGGAGGAATTAAATAAGTAAGTCAAGTGATTTCCCTCAAGGCTGTGTAATTTCATAGCAGTGATTTGAATGGTCATATCAGGGTGCTGTAGCCAGATGTTCTTTCCGAACCTTGAGACACTATAACTATATATCTAGGAATACTCCAGCCATGTGATTTCCCTCACGCTATAAATATACAACTGGGAAAACTCCTGGCCCTACATGATAAGTATCACTCATTACTGGTGTACCATTTGATCTTGTGTTCTTGTCCAAACAGGGCCAATAAGGAACATCACTACACTCAGAAAATCAGCACTCGTCTGGGAAGAGGCAGTTACAAGGAGCAGTTTATGTATCTGTACAGGTACAATTCAAACCCATGGTCAACTTTACCTTCATAAAACTTTATCTGATGCCAGTCATTTTTTAAATTGTGATCGGATAAAATAAAAAATCTAATGCAGGACTAATGCTATTACATGTGTTGCATTGTTTGTTCTGAAAGGCATGATTTGGTGCGCTTGGTCGGCTCCTGGCAATATGAGGACAAACAGCCTGGAGATGTGGATGCCTTCGCCAGGGAGCCGTACATTCTCCGCTTCAAATGTCTCAACACTGGTAAGGGGCACAGGAGCACTATAATTAAGCGTGATCCATCCATATGGCATTTGATTTAGCAAATAATATGAAAGTGAATGGCAGGCAAACAGACAGACAGCTGGAGATTGCAGCAGAGAATAAAATACCATGAATGAACAGCTGTAATATATACTTCTCATCTCTTCCTGTGTTTCTCAGTGCTGAAGGACTTGGTAATGATCCCAGTGCACAGCAAGCCTGACGACTCAGTGAAGGAGCTGGATGAGCTTTATGATGTCTTCCTGGAAGTGACAAAGAAATGGAAGACTGATGTAAGTTCTGAGCTAAGCCTTTGACAGAGCTTAACACCACCCTTGGGTTTAGAAAGTGTACTTGACACCAAATCTTATTTATGAGCCTTTGACAAGTAAAATACAAAACCAGCCACATGGTGATTTCAAGATAACTATGTATGAGAATAACATGGATTCAAGAACAAACTGCTCTCCTAAAAACAGTGTCCTTATTCTGGATGACAAGTAAGTAACTTTGTTGTGGAATGTTTCTCTCTGTACCAGAATGTTATGATCCTAGGTGATTTCAACGCAGACGGGTCCTACGTTTCTAAGAAGGGCATGAAAGCTATCCGTATCCGCAGTGACACAAAATTCCACTGGCTGATTAAGGATGACGTGGATACCACAGTAAACACAGGCAACAAGAACACTTATGACAGGTGGCTCACTGTGATTTGTGAAATTAATTAATGAATGACTCATGTTTGAAACAGATAATCACCTATGGAGTTAATTTGACATTTCTTTGGTATTGATAAAAGTAGGTTAAAATGTCATAAGAGCTGTAATGAGAGCTATTATAAAACACATTTACTTGTGTGTAATTTGGAATGACTGCTGACTTCATTTTCTGATCAACATCTAGGATTGTGATATATGGGAATGACATGGTTAACGCCATTGTGCGAAACTCTGCCAAAGCATTCAACTTCCAGATTGCATATGATCTTTCTGAAAAAGATGTAAGTATGCACGTTACAGACGAGTTCAATCCTGGTAGATGGTTTGATTACAATATTATAACTAGATGAAATGAACATGTTAGTAGCCTACATTTTGACAACCTGTCCTAGAAATACAGGACATGTTAAAAGTTGAGCCCTCTGGCTTACGTCTCAACATGTAACTACCATGCTTTATTAGGCCCTGAAGGTGAGCGACCATTACCCTGTGGAGGTAGAGCTGAAAAGATCAACACCTACAGAACAGAGTAAGCAGCATCATTGCTCTTTATTCTGAATCTCCCAAACTTTCCTCTTATAGAAAATTGTCAAAATGGGGTAAAGACAAAGAACAAAACAGCATCATCTTTACGCACATATCCTTCCACACACACATGGACATATCATTCCATACACACATGCACATATCACTCCACACACACATGCACATATCATTCCACACACACGTGCACATATCACTCCACACACACATTCACATATCACTCCACACACACGTGCACATATCATTCCACACACACGTGCACATATCACTCCACACACACATTCACATATCACTCCACACACACGTGCACATATCATTCCACACACACGTGCACATATCACTCCACACACACGTGCACATATCACTCCACACACACGTGCACATATCACTCCACACACACGTGTAAATTTCACTCTACACACTCAAAAATCGTATGTAAATGTATTTATTTATTGTAGATATAACAACATACATCTGATTTTCAGGCTCTGCGACTGGGAAATAGAACCCTGTACATGGACAAGAGGGAGTGTGTGAAGAGGTGATGGAGCTGGAGAAGCCTCCTCCAACAAGAGAAGCTGAATTTGGAGATACAGGTGCTGAAGATGCAGATGGCCAAGCTTGGGAAAAGTTACATTGAACTGTGATTAAATCTTACCACAATACTAGTCATATTTGTACTGTATGTCATGTTTGTATCTCTAGTGTATCTACTGATCTAATACTGACGTGTTTCTTGACAGAATCTCAAATAAAGACGATGGAGTGAAAATACAGCCGTAGTTACAATACTTTATTCGTTACAAGACCACATTGGAAATTATAATTCAAAAAGGCATTTTCATGTTTTTCCTTTTTCTACAATTAACCGAAATGAAAAATCTAAGGGAGAGAGAGGGAGAGGGGTTGGATTTCACAGGGTGCTGTGATTCAGCAACAAATGAGTGCATGGTCTTCAATTGCCAAATCCCTTCTTTCCAGACTTCTTGATTCCTCCACCAGCTGAAAAAAAGGGAAAAATCAAGACATTGATAAAACCATGCTAAATATGTTCCACTTTTTCTACAAGACTCAAGTAGACAGAGGGACTACTATATAGACTCAAACAACTAAAACAGTTGTGGCAAGTTGAGTAAATGGAATGACAGGGCAAGAAAACCCAGCAAGCTAACACTGACGTTTAGTGACATCAGAAAGCTAACACTGACGTCTAGTGACATCAGAAAGCTAACACTGACGTCTAGTGACATCAGAAAGCTAACGCTGACGTCTAGTGACATCAGAAAGCTAACACTGACGTCTAGTGACATCAGAAAGCTAACACTGACGTCTAGTGACATCAGAAAGCTAACTCTGACGTCTAGTGACATCAGAAAGCTAACACTGACGTCTAGTGACATCAGAAAGCTAACACAACATCTAGTGACATCAGAAAGCTAACACTGACGTCTAGTGACATCTGAAAGCTAACACTGACGTCTAGTGACATCAGAAAGCTAACACAACGTCTAGTGACATCAGAAAGCTAACACTGACGTCTAGTGACATCTGAAAGCTAACACTGACGTCTAGTGACATCAGAAAGCTAACACTGACGTCTAGTGACATCAGAAAGCTAACGCTGACGTCTAGTGACATCAGAAAGCTAACGCTGACGTCTAGTGACATCAGAAAGCTAACACTGACGTCTAGTGACATCAGAAAGCTAACACTGACGTCTAGTGACATCAGAAAGCTAACACTGACGTCTAGTGACATCAGAAAGCTAACACTGACGTCTAGTGACATCAGAAAGCTAACACAACGTCTAGTGACATCAGAAAGCTAACACTGACGTCTAGTGACATCTGAAAGCTAACACTGACGTCTAGTGACATCAGAAAGCTAACACAACGTCTAGTGACATCAGAAAGCTAACACTGACGTCTAGTGACATCTGAAAGCTAACACTGACGTCTAGTGACATCTGAAAGCTAACACTGACGTCTAGTGACATCAGAATCACTAGGCCTATTCTCCTCCCAACGTCAACTCAGCTATGCTTTTTCTTTGGGCTATTGGGCGTTATCCCCTTGCAGTATAAAACAATTACAAACATTGGCAAGGGAAAATAATACTCTGTATATCTGGAGTCAGTTGGGTGTAGATTTGGGGGGAATTGAAAGTCCACCCTTTGATTACTTTTGGCTGTTCAGTAAATCAGAAAAACTTAGGAATCCTGATTAGATTCTGATAGTCAACAAAAACAAATAAATTATTCTTACTTAATGGTCCCTTTCCTGCTGCTTTCGTCTTCAATGCCTCCAAGGCTTTCTGGTCTTCTTTCTGCTTCAGTTTGAAAGCCATTTCATCCTGGATTTGACATTAAGCAAATGTGATCAGGATTACAATGGAAATACAGTAGTCTATATTTTAATTCCAACATAAAATAATTTAGAAAGATAATGAGTGTTCCCTCATCAGAATAGTTTACATTACATGATATACGCAACATATAACATTGTGCCAACACAATGACAAACTTACATCATCCATCTCCTTAGTCGCTTTCTTGGCAGCATTTAGGGGCTTCTTTTTTAGCACCTATAAGACAAGAACATATCCCATTGAATTAATATGTATCAATGTATTGTGAATTAATGACTACTGCATAAGAGCGTCACATACTGAAGCCGTCAGAAGGTGGCTAGCTAAGTCACGCGGGACAATTTTACACATTACACAGCTAACCATCTAGAATATCTTTGATATATGTATGATCTAGCAGCAGTTAGTAAGATGGTTAGAGCAATTAGCAATTTATGGGCATATATGGTACATACGAATGCTATCTCTGTAAATAGATTCAGCGTTCTAGACTAAGTATTTGACCTTCTCCTCTCCCGAGCCCGTTGGGGAGTTGCAGCAATGAGACATGATCGCAATTGGATATCACGAAAAAAGTGGGTAAAATATATATTTATTTTAACTTGAAAAGGTTGTGGAATGGGATTAGTGTGGTGTGTGAAGAATGCAATACATTACCTCGTATGCGGTACAAATCACATTATTATGGGAGCCCTCCTCTAAGAGTATGGATTAGGCTGTTTGAGAAGGTTTGAATCCTAAGCAACCTGCCTACACATTGTTGGAAGTACAATAGACCAACATAGCTACTGTAGTAGGTCAAAGCTGTGTGCTGGAAAACCTTGGTAGAGCATGGGTGGAGTAGGCATTGTGGTGCTCATGCTAATTTCCTTTCTTTTCTGGCTTCAGACCAAATCCCTACTTCTCACTTAAAACATTGTTTTTAGTTTTACATTTTCATGGTCTTCACACCGGAAGGTGATTATACAAAATGATAGTTGCCAATGTCTTTTGCAATTGTTATGAACAAGCAAAGGATAGAAAAATGCTTTAAATGAAAACAGAGATGACCTCATTAAAATAATAGTTATATTTTGCTAATTGTAGGCCACTGTCTGTAATTTTTTTTCCTCAATTTCACAACATGTGCGCAATGATGTGCCAAATATTCAATTTATTGCATAGCCTAAGCATTAGAATAAGCCGCCTCAATATTTGCAGCCATAGGTGATCATTTCTCTCCAGGAGCTGATCCATTGTCCCACTGGCTATCATAAGTTGAACGCACCAATTTGTGAGTCGCTATGGATAAGAGCGTCTGCTAAAGGACGTAAATGTAAATGTAAATCCATAGTCAGTATCTAATGTTATGGTAAGATTTGAATGGAGTATGTTGATCCGAGATCAGCGATGCCTTTCTTTCGATTCTGTCAGTATAGACAAATGCTCTCACAACGCTCTTATTGAAAGTTCTCCCGACGTGGTGTTTTGGGAAAGGCATGTGACTTCTTTGGCCGTTATAGAAATTATGTATTGTAAGTTCCATCGCTATGGGAAACCGGACCCTGCCTATTACTTCATAGACATGGCTATTTGCATTTATGCAAAACGTATGGATTCTCCCTTTAAAGAGGGGGGGGGGGGTGAATATCAACAGCTGCTTTACATTAACATCAAACCAGTTCCTGTAAGTGACTCTCAAAGTACAGAATAAGAGTGAGCATTTGGAAAGAAATTCACCTCAAAATCCAGGGGAGGTCCCCCAGAACCCCCTTCAGTTAAAAAAATAAACTTGTTAATGGCGACTTTCCACCAAGGGGACCTACGCCGACATCTTTTGGCCATCTTTTTTTGGTCCTGTCTGGACTGGCATTTATTTCAATATCCACAGACTGGACTCCCTATAAACACGTCACTTCGAAACAAGTGACTATTCGTAGCGGGTTAGGAGAGCATTTTTCGCTAACGTAATTGATCTATTCAGAACCTAACTTCAACGTCTGGAAAATACTTCTTTTAAACATAATTTTGCTTACTGTGTTGAGATTTTTGGTAACATGCTGAAAAGTAACTTGACACTGTTGATCAGTCAGCACAAATTTGGATTAAAATGGCATGAAGAAAATTGAATAGATCAGGCACCATAGTACGGTTAAATAAAATAAATGCTAGAAAAATAGTACTTAAATAAATAGTGTCTTATAAGCCGTCTTACAATACGTTGAATAGATCATGTGAACAATCTGAACACATGGGATGGAACAGAATAATAAGTTGAATAGATCATGTTGATATATTTGCATTTTCTGGAGAATGAGAGAATAATTACCTTGATGAGATATTTCAGGACATTCTTGTCGGCCACTTTGCTTGTGCCCTATCTTCTGACGTTGAAGGATGCCACCTTCATGATTCCTGTAGGACGGTAATATAGGATTCATTACACATGCCTTAGTAGGCATAAAGTGTAGTCTTTATACAATCTGTATCCACAATGCTTGTATTTGGATGTAACATGTTTGTCAAGATGACTTGTTAAACCTGATATTTCACATACATTTTAACATAAACAAACATTGATTTAGTGCAGTATATGTTTCCATTCTCTTACCATACAAGAAGATGTTAGACTTCCTGACGTTTTATGGTAGAAATGATCTGGTAAAAATAATTTTCTGTTATAGTCTCCCCAAGTGTTCATCGAAGTCCTGTTCAGTCCTGGTCATCCAGTTCAGCTGTAAATTGTCAATAGATATCAGTACTAAAGACTAAAAGGCTTTAAAAACAGAAAACAGAACACCAGCCTTACCTCAAGAAGAGTGGAAACCACTAAACATCTAAAACAGCCATACAGTTAGTTACTGTGCAGTCTCTCAGCTGTTTCTCACATGAAATATCTCTTTTGCTCCGTTTTTTTTGGTACAAAATAATTATATTGTAAACAATTTTGTATTTATTTACTTTTATTTTATTTATTTCACCTTTATTTAACCAGGGAAGCCAGTTGAGAACAAGTTCTCATTTACAACTGCGACCTGGCCAAGATAAAGACATTAACTCAAAGAAAATGAGTAAAGTTGATTCATAACAGTTGTCTTAACTTCTTTATTTAGTCTCTATTTGAACACCATAACTTTGTCTTTATTCCAAGTCCTTACCGTGTTATGATGATGTACCCAGGAAGGATGCTCTGGTGCCTTTAGCCACCACCGCGGTATAACCATCTCTATACCGCGGTGGTGGCGAAAACTTTATCAGATAGCACTTCCTGTATCTGAAGAACAGTTTGTGGGTTTGGACATTATCTGTGTTTTTCATATTTTCTTTCCATTTCCAACAATTTAGCTCAGTGACATTTGAATAACTTTGCACACTGTGCTGTGCTGTCTTTCACTCAGACAGCCCACTTTCTTCCTAAACGCTTGGTTGTTAAATATGTAAATATAGTACATAGTTACTTTGAGACCGAGCACCAAAAAAGTATTTGAGATGGTGAACATGATATTATTTTGCCTCACACTAAATGATTTTGTTTGCTCTGTCGTTCGCTACATGCTTTAGTCCGAGACTGCCATCACTGAAGTCCTTTGTGGTGACAAGGGGCACTACAAAACAAAGTCATCAGCGATTGGACCTTCTCTAACCAATCAGGGTATCAAAGCCAATTGCGAATTTTCAAACCACCGCTTTACCCATGTGTGTTCTGGCTCTGGCCCAACCCATCGGTTTCTGAACCAATCAGATGGCCCAGAATGTGTTGGGTTGGGGAGGTACTTAGATCTAGACTCATTGAGGAGAAGAAACTAACGTCCGTGGGCGTGGCCTAGCGATTGGCCGGAGCAAGGAGTCTAGTTAGCCAGGCAAGTTACTATTGAATCTCGAGAGACATTTGGGATTGGGGACCTGTCATCTGGTCCGGGTGTATCCAGGGGACCATTATCTATTCTTTATTAAGTAGTGGGGCATTCCCACTCTTTCCATATTTTGTCATGTTTATTGGACAGGATAGAAAAAGAGAGGAAAGATAGGAGAATGTGCTAAAATAGCAGTGGGCCGGATTCAAACCCCATGCTGCAGCAGGCCAATGATATATACAGTATGTTGCAGAGGCAGAGGCTTAGACCACTAGACCAGTGGTTCCCAACCTTTTTTGAACACATTGATGGGATATAAAATTCTGCAGCCCATCTGAAATGTCCCTATTAATTTAGTTAGTGGTAATGACCTCCATCTCATCTGATCCATACTGCAAATCATCTATTTTTCTATGACAAACGTTATATACAGTACCAGTCAAAAGTTTTGACACACCTACTTATTCAAGGGTTTTTCTTTATTTTTACTATTTTCTACATTGTAGAATAATAGTGAAGACATCAAAACTATGAAATAACACATATGAAATCATGTAGTAAGCAATAAAGTGTTAAACAAATCAAAGTATATTTGATATTTGATAATCTTCAAATAGCCACCCTTTGCCATGATGACAGCTTTGCACACTCTTGGCATTCTATCAACCAGCTTCACCTGGAATGCTTTTCCAACAGTCTTGAAGGAGTTCCCACATATGCTGAGCACTTGTTGGCTGCTTTTCCTTCACTCTGCGGTCCGACTCATCCAAAACCATCTTAATTGGGTTGAGGTCGGGTGATTGTGGGGGCCAGGTCATCTGATGCAGCACTCCATCACTCTCCTTCTTGGTAAAATAGCCCTTACACAGCCTGGATGTGTGTTAGGTCATTGTCCTGTTGAAAAACAAATGATAGTCCCACTAAGACCAAACCAGATGGGATGGCGTATCGCTGCAGAATGCTGTGGTAGCCATGCTGGTTAAGTGTGCCTTGAATTCTAAATAAATCACAGACAGTGTCACCAGCAAAGCACCCCCACACCATAACACCTCCTCCTCCATGCTTTACGGTGGGAACTACACATGCGGAGATCATCCGTTCACCCACACCGCGTCTCACAAAGACACTGCAGTTGGAACCAAACATCTCAAATTTGGACTCCAGACCAAAGGATACATTTCCACCAGTCTAATGTCCATTGCTCGTGTTGCTTGGCCCAAGCAGGTCTCTTCTTCTTAATGGTGTCCTTTAGTAGTGGTTTCTTTGCAGAAATTCGACCATGAAGGCCTGATTCACACAGTCCCCTCTGAACAGTTGATGTTGAGATGTGTCTGTTACTTGAACTCTGTGAAGCATTTGTTTGGGCTGCAATTTCTGAGGGTGGTAACTCTAATGAACTTATCCTCTGCAAAAGAGGTAACTCTAGGTCTTCCATTCCTGTGGCGGTCCTCATGAGAGCCAGTTTCATCATAGCGCTTGATGGTTTTTGCGACTGCACTTGAAGAAACTTTCAAAGTTCTTGAAATGTTCTGTATTGACTGATCTTCATGTCTTAAAGTAATGATGGACTGTTGTTTCTCTTTGCTTATTTGAGCTGTTCTTGCCATAATATGGACTTGGTCTTTTACCAAATAGGGCTATCTTCTGTATACCACCCCTACCTTGTCACAACACAACTGATTGTCTCAAACGCATTAAGAAGGAAAGAAATTCCACAAATTTACTTTTAAAAAGGCACACCTGTTAATTGAAATGCATTCCAGGTGACTACCTCATGAAGCTGGTTGAGAGAATGCCAAGAGTGTGCAAAGCTGTCATCAAGGCAAAGGGTGGCTATTTGAAGAATCTCAAATATAACATATATTTTCATTTGTTTAACACTTTTTTGGTTACAACATGATTCCATATGTGTTACTTCATAGTTTTGATGTCTTCACTATTATTCTACAATGTAACAATTTAAAAAAAATAAAGAAAAATCCTTGAATGAGTAGGTGTGTCCAAACTTTTGACTGGTAGTGTATCTATTAAATCGGGTGTATTTTAAATATTTTAATCATTTGATAGTTCCTTACTCATGATGGTTAATTTGTGTGTACCAATTTAATAGCATTCCAGCGAACCTGGCCAGAAATATAACGATGTAACTGGTAAAATTCGTCTTTCGTTTTGAACGGTTTTGGGCTACAGATGAGCGGTTTTCTGCATTGTAAAGGCGCAACCAAGGACACAAATCCATGCTCCGTTTGTTTCTATGGCAGAGGCTGTGTAATAGGCAATGCCAGAGCCATATATTAATAAATAAATGACTGGCTGAGCCTAATCAGACTTGCCTGTGGTAATGGTTTTTACAGACAAAGTAAAACGATAAATGACTTTGCTGGTGATGCGGGCACATCGAACGATACAACAGCCTGGACTTGAAACAGTGATCCAGATGTAACCATGTGCCATTTAATGATTTATCTGACCGCCACTAGTGCTCCCAAGTCAGTGGCGGCTCCTGAAAAAATTCTCAGGGGGGGCAATTTTTCTGATGATTTAGGTGACCTACACACATTTTAAAAAAGATATGTCCAGCAACAACATGAAGACAGGGGCAGCATATAAGTCAATACCAGAAGCATTTATTGACTGATCTCAAAAGTGTTGGCTTACCAGGGTTGGTGGAGCCCTCAGTTTCATCTTTGCCTCGCAAAGCTAACTCAAACACTCCGCAAAACTTCACACACTGGATTAGCCGGCTGAGGATGTGGCGGTTCTTGCTAATGTCGTAGTAAATATATTTGTTATAGTGAATATGGAATATGATATGTTGAGTAAAATGTTGTGCTAAGATCTATTTAGGTCAGGAGCTGGTTATAAGTTCTGTTCCTATCCAATAACAATGGACAAAAGGGTCCTATCTTGTCAGCCTTGTCAGCAGGTGGCCAAGGACAACACCCACGCCATAGGCCTCTCAGTTCTTCCAACTCACGAGTTCTTGCTCTGAGGACACACACACACACACACACAAACACACACACACACACATCATCACTGTTAAACACACACACACACACGCACACACACACACACACATCATCACTGTTAAACACATACACACTGAACATTTGAAGACAGAGAACCCGACTCAGAGCCAATGCAACAGTGACACTAGCCTGGAGGGGACCTCGCCCAACTCATCAGGACCAATCAGAAGATCAGAACTACTAGATTCAACCTACTTCATTTATTGCATAAAATGTCTGCACACAATGTTTCGGGGCTCTCTTCAGATAGCTCCCTAAGAGTTTGACGAACGGGTCCGTGCACGCGATTCCAGATATCTTTACCTCTGAATAAACTGCCTTTATTATACCATATCCACCCTGTCCAAAGTCTCTACTTGGTCTCAGTTCTCCAGTAAACTTGTGATTATCAACACTAACCTCATCGTTGTGGCGGCGGACAGCTAGCCTGTATCCCTCATCCAGTTGAGTGGCAATGTTCACTCTCCCCAAAGCAGACAATCTCAAACAGCTATCCATGTGGGTCTTTGACAGCTCATGTTTCTTAATCTTTCCTGAAAGATGGTGCATGTCCGTTACACACCAGTCGCTGTCCAAGTGGTGCTGTCTGCCGTGCCGCCTTCAGGGTGAAAGAGTAAGCAGGGGGTAGCAGAAGACTGCATTAGCTACATCGCAGCCTGCTAGCCAGGATTTTCGTTCGTACCAATTTTTGGAAAATACTCGGGTGTAGGACTTTCCCCCTTTAGTAGAAACCTGTTGAATTATTAAATTTGGTCTGGGAGGTCCTAATTGTTTCGTTGCCAATTTATCTTGATTTGTTCGCCGACAAAAAGTAACTTATTTCAAAGAGACAATCGAGTTGCACTGAACGCTATAGCCATCTTGACAGTAGTACGTGAATTGATTGACGCTGCTACCCGCTCTTTTCTTAGTTACGTTCATGGTTATGTTACGTATGACGAAAGCGCGTAAGTGCAAGCCCTCAGAAACCCATAGAGATTGTATTGAAAGCTCTGATATTTGGAAAAAAATAGATTTTACATGGGAGTCTATGAGAGACTTCTGGGGCGATTTTCAACCTGACTGAAATCGCCCCAAAAGGGGGGGGGGGCCATTTGAAGCACGACTTTAGCCTGATTGGACATTTAGTGGCAGATCAGACGTCTAGATTAGAACACTGATAACTACTGTTGCCGTGATATAATTGATTAGAAAAAAAATCCCTTCCTTTTCCCGTTTGGCAGTGCGTCGCCCATATCGCCCTAATGAACACACCGCCCCTGCCTGTACCTCCATGATGAAACTATATTCTCACTATCATTGACAGCACTCTCCATCCGTAACATAAACCCCTTTAATTTCAGAAAAGTTGTTGTCGATGTCATACTTCCTACATTTGCTATTGCCATCGTATCATTAATCCCTTCCAAAGTTACCATTAAAGTAGTTGATTTAGTTGATGTATCAACCTTAATTACTTCTAGTGCGAAAGTTCCCGTTATCCTCTGTGTATTATCTACTGTTGGAGTGACTACTGTAACATATTCTTCCTGAACTCCTTTGGTGACTGTGGAGGCTACAACAGACCTCAACTCTTCCATTATAAGCGTTACTTTATGAATTACATAGCCTTTTAACCAATAATTCTTAACCGGAACAAATTTTAATGCTTGCACTAGATAAGTATACTTCTTCTCCATAATTATCTCTCCATGTGGGAGGAACGTCCCCATCCTAACCCCAATAAGTATTTTTCCCTAAAATTGGTGCTGGAGCCATTGGCTCCCTTATAATCAAATGCGATATATTTATGGCTTTAATAACTATCAATGTTGAAAGAGTTAAATTGCTTCTCACTGTTGTTTTAATAGACTGAAGTGTTAATGTCCTTATTGTTACTTCATCCATTTTCCCCAAAGAAAAGTTGTCTTTGCTTGTACTTCCGTCTATCACCACTAGTGTCACTTTTTCCCAACTCTCAGTCCTATCTCTAATCCCTGACTTTCAAACTTTTGATTATAAAAAATACACCTATAATTACCTTGATCTCCCTGCTGGGAACTGTAACTATAGATACTCAATCACCCTCAATCTTCTCTTATCATTCAGCAACACATACTTTCTCAATGCATCTGCTCCTAACAGATCTAAACTCCTACCATATCTTCCCACTAAACTCTAAAATGTCCTTCATCACTGTTCTCTCTCTGTCTTACTACTAACTTTGAAACTTAGCTTACTGTCTTAGAGTTCCTTCAACCCTAGTTCTCCTAACTTATTTTAATCTAATCTTTTCTCTCATAACCTTTAAAAACTTTTTCCACTGATTTATTCACAAAATCCCTTTACCACCAAATTTTTAGAATACGTGATTGGGAAAGTCCCCACCTGCTTCTGACTTTTTTTACACACAGACTTGGCAAACGACTAAACACCTTTTAGCCTAGCCTGAAATCTCTTGGTGTAAGAATGTAACCCAGAATAACAGTCACCCCTTTTAACTTTATTTTTCAGACAGATTGTCTAATAGGCAGTCTAATAGATTATCATCCTTCCTATGATATTATCTTTTTAAGCCAATATGATTCCCAAAAACCCTACTTTTTAAAATCTTCTACCAGACAGCCGTCTAGTGTACATCTTATTGTACAGTTCAATTTACACAATGCATCTCTTCCCAATAATGCAATAGGTATATGCTCTAATATTAGTATCTTAAGAGTAATTAACTGTTTTACTACCTCAAATCCCTATCCTAATTAGTTAATTTTACATAGTGAGATGTTTAACCTCTTTAGGCTGAACACAGATAAAAGCTTTTACACTATACACTATCACTTCTCATAGTCCTCTGGTTTTACTTCAATTGTTAGATATTTTCTCTTCTCTAATCGGTGCTATCAGCTGACACCCCCCTTCGTATCTTCTAGGCACTAACAGGTGATCTGGACTGGCCCCTGTATCTTCCTTAAAAATGTTCTCTGTTTTTTCCTCCTGACTTGTTGCATTAACAGGTAAAGTGACCAACCTGTCCATAATTATAACAGTCTTCTGAAAGTTGCTGGAAGTGTAGCTGAAATCTTCCTCCTCCTTCTAAGCCTTCTCGTCCTCTTCCTCTCCAATTCTGTGTCTGTCCAGAAACTGGCTGTGGATATGAAACCTTTGGTACCCCCCTTGGCTGGTACAATTGCATTTGATATTGTTCAGTTGAAGCTGTAACAGTGATTGTTGATTTGGTTCACTGTGATTCTTCATAACCAAAGCTTCTCTTCTCCACCAGTTGTATGATTGAGTTTTCTCAGAGTTTCTTCGTCCTGTTCTTTCTTGCTGTTGACATATCAGGATTCTTCAAAAGCTTATATTCTAAGTTCTGTCCTCGAAATATCATCTTCCATCATCTTCTTACTTTTCTTCAGCATCTTGGCCTCACTGTATTCTTCTTCTCCTCCAATTCTTGGGATTATTTTCTCAGCAGGTTTTCTCCTTGTCTCTTCAGCTGTGTTACTTCTTCTAAACTATTTGCTTTATCCAGGCATGATAAGCATCGGTCTATATCTCCTTCTATTTCTTCTGTGCCAGTCCTTGTAGGACAAACTCCTTTTGAATACACAGCACCTTCAGTCTCCTCTTTCTCGCTGTCTTCATCTGAACTCGAATCTCTTGTATCCTTCTTCCTTCAACTTCCATCAGAGATCAAATCTCTAGTATCCTTCTTGTTTCCTCTCTTGCCAACTTCCTTCTGATCACAGAGTCATATCCACCCATGACCTCTTCTCAATCACTCTCATCTTCATCATCCTCGTCCTCTTTAACCTCACTCTTCTCTTCCAGACATCTCATTTTCTTCCTTCTGGAGTTTTGGATTCATCTTTATCGTCGTTTCTGCTTGTCCTCTATCTATTATTCATCTTCATCTCTAATGCAACAATCACCCTCCTGGATGATCCCTGGAAGCTGAGGATAAACATCCCTAAGCTCTACTTCCTTCTCGTAAGGTGGGTGTATTTTTGCTGAATCCGTATGTGAGAAAGGTGTACTAACTTCTGCCATTAGTTTTCCTAACACTACTTTAGTTAAAGGATTACTATTTTTTCCCTATATCAACCGGTGTAATGACTTTCATAGCCTTGCTGTCCTTTCTCCCCATTGTAACTACTCTTTTATATTCCTTTATCGTGAATTATTTTATTTTAGACTATATAGCCTATGGCTATGGCCCTCTAATTATTAATATAACTAAACAACTCCAATTTTTTTTTTCTTTTTTTTTGTTCCAAAATCAAATCAACTAAAATATGAATATTAAAAAATTCAATTAAATGTTTTATTCAAAAACCATTTCTAATTAAAATAAAAAATCAATTAAAAAATCAATTATTTTTATTTCTATATCCTAACTTAGCCACTAAATTGATGAATGGGTATCTTACCACAATCCATCAGGAAAGTAAATGTAACCATAAACTCCATTGTTTAATATGCACCCAAGTATCTTAATTCCAGAATACTGTCAGTACCTGATTTCCAACCGACCTGTAATCCAGCCCAGTGATGCACAGAGACTCCAAAATGCAAATTTTATTCAAATCAGTATTTGCCAAGCCTATGTGAAATTGTCATAACATCACATATTTTGTTAGGGGAAGATTTTGTGAACTAGCCTGATATCTGATCCTCTGCCTCGTCACGTGATGTCACGTCAGCACTTCCTGTATCTCCTCTCTCCTCTTGCTTATCGTTCCTCTCATATGACAGAAGAACAAAGACACAGAATAACATTTTAGTAGTTAATGCAATCACTGAGTATTTCCAACCATTCAATATTCGTTCGTTCTACATTATTCACTCTAAGACTAAACTCAGAACTAAATAGATCGCTCAAAAACATTTTTATTTTATTTTAATCCGTCATTTAATTTAATTCATTATACTCCGTCAACATATATTTAATGTATAAATTCACTACATCTCAACAAATACTTTCATGTTCGAACAACAGTCACTTTAAACCTATAAGATTCGTGTTAATATCTCTCCTCTTTGTTCCCACGTCTGTGTCTCCCTGTCTCCCCCTGCAGTGTAACAGATGTGTTGTTTAGTAAAATCCCACGCATGCGCGATACATTCAAAAATACTTTTTCACCGTGGAAGGGAGATTCTTAGATCTCTCCCCAATCCCCAAATAGACGGTTAACAGTCCGGCTGTACCTCCGTTCTCCCCCTCATAGTCAAACAACATTTAACAGCGCTCACAAAACATAGAACTTGAATTCCACATACAAACATAATTTAAGAGGCTTTAATCCATCGCAGTGGACCTCTACGGTCACATGTTAGCATGCAGCATATTAGCATTTAGCCTTAGCATTTAGCCTTAGCCTGTATGCACCATGTAGCATAAAAACAATGCACCCGACATTGCGTCTTTAATTACTGTTTCCTTTGTCCTAAATTTAGGCTGCCGTGAGTATGGCTATTTATATGAGCGGTCCCCCCCACGCAAATATCCCGTCGGACAGAAGATGGGCAAGCAACCCCCAATAAATCTACAACCAAACCCCAGTCTAAGACTGACCTGAAACCCATAACGCGTTCCCAGGATTTTATGGCCCACCATGCGGTCGCCCCGTTTGTTACGAGGGCTTATCAAATCCTGCAATGTCCTAACTTGTATACATATCTTGGCCCCGATTGTTCTTGACTTACTATTCAAGCAACACATCTCTATAAACAATTTCATAAGCTCTACCCACTTTTGCGCTGTTTTTAAAATTTTATAATGATTAGCCAGATCCCCAGTCATCAGCAATAATGCCACCCGAGGCACGGTCATATGGTACACCTCCAGTGTACAATCACATAGCATCCAACCTAACAATCTCCAAAGCTGTGAGGAAAACTCACCCTTTTCTGGCACTTCAGACCGAGTTAGCTTGGCGGCTACGAATGAGCAAAGGAGAGATGCAGACCAGCCCCACGTTGGGCGCCATTTGTCGTATCGAGTGAGTGGTGGCAATTATTGCTGATGAACAAAGGAGTCCGCTCATACTGAACGTTGATCATAAGGTTTATTCAGATCACAAGCTTCAGCATAAGTGACAGGTGACATGACACCCAGAGAACGGCGCCTCAGATTGGAATGGCCGTTCTGCCCTTCCTGTAGTCTAGCCCCTATTTATAAACAATGCAAAAAGATGGGTGGCTCCCTCTTCTGGCCAATCACCAGTCTCCCCTGGGGCGTCACCCTCCAAACGGCTACATTTGACCTAACATAAACAACATTCAATTTCTTCAAGAAAAACATTTAACAAAGGCATAATCCTAATACACTACACTACTGAACTTGAAGCAGCAAGAATGATGAGAGCAGACACTTGCACTTTCTCTTAAGCCACTAACCCTAACCCTACCTATTAGAATGACGATTTGCAGGCAGAGACAAATAAATGGGTAAAATCTATATTTTTTGAAAAGGTGCAATGCTTGGTTACCATGGTAGCCTATGTGCATGTTGCACCTTTTCCTGTTCAATGATGATCCAATTGTTTTATTGCACCTCGACTCACGTTGGTTGAGCGCCCTCCTCTTCTTTCCATTATCAATATTTATTTACAGACACTGTAGTAAACTATAGTCTAATCATATTTTATTTTATTTCCTTGGAACGATAACTGCCACGTGATTCTCCGCCCATTGCTACTCTATTTAAATGAGACCACACATATATACTGGGCGCAATTAATCAATTAATCTCGCACGCCCAACTAGGAGAGGAGAGGTAGGTAGTGGTGGAAAAAGTACCCAACTGTCATACTTGAGTAAAAGCAAAGATACCTTAATAGAAAATGACTCAAGTAAAAGTGAAAGTCACCCAGTAAAATACTACTTGAGTAAAAGTCTCAAAGTATTTGGTTTTAAATCTACTTAAGTATCAAAAGTAAATGTAATTGCTAAAATACATTTAAGTATCAAAAGTAAAAGTAAAATTATAAATCATTTCAAATTCCTTATATTAAGCAAACCATACCGCACCATGATTTTTTTTTAGGATAGCCAGGGGGCACGCACCAAAACTCAGACATCATTTACAAACTAAGCGTGTGTGTTTAGTGAGTCCGCCAGATCAGAGGCAGTAGGGATGACCAGGGATGTTCTCTTGATAAGTGTGTGAATTAGACCATTTTCCTGTCCTGCTAAGCATTCAAAATGTAATGAGTAATTTTGGGTGTCAGGGAAAGTGTATGGAGTAAAAAGTACATAATATTCTTTAGGAATATAGTGAAGTAAAAGTAAAAGTAGTCAAAAATATAAATAGTAAAGTAAAGTACAGACAACCCAAAAAACTACTTAAGTAGTACTTTCAAGTATTCTTACTTAAGTACTATACACCACTGGAGGTAGGCTACTTAACTTGAAGCAGTGAATTCTGAGTGTGTGAATAATGTGATTTTAATACAACAGGGAGGCTAACTCATACAGAGCAGAAAGTCTAACGTTTCCAAATAATCTGCAGGACAACAAAAATATTTCCCTCCCAAAGTTGTCTGTTTTCATGACCACTCCCAACCGCAGGATGAAAAATGCAGACCACGCCGCAATTATCTCTTTCCAGACCCGCAGGTCCCGCGGGCAGCCCTCTACCCCAGGGCTATCCTGTCAGTGTTGATATCTCTAAATGCTCAAGGGTCAGGTATGTACTATAGTGTATAGACGGTAAAAGTCAGGATAAGCCTAGATTTTTCCAACACTAACATTACATTAGGGCTTGATGACATAGCTAACATGTCAAGACTTTTGTTGTTTTTATTTGCATGGAATGCCATGGTACCATCCATACCATCCTGGTCATGACATGTTAGAACTTGCCCTGATGAGGGGCCAAAATAAATAGGGGCCCTGTGGAACTCTCAAAATAGGGGCCCTGTGGAACTCTCAAAATAGGGGCCCTGTGGAACTCTCAAAATAGGGGCCCTGTGGAACTCTCAGGTGTGCCACGAAACTATTCCTAATCTTGAATATTATTTTGAACACTCACTTATAAATGCAACCTGTGGAATGCACATGGAATTTCTACTTGGGAGCACTAGTGGCGGTTAGATAAATCATTAAATGGCACATGGTTACATCTGTATCACTGTTTGAAGTCCAAGCTGTTGTATCGTTCGATGTGCCCGCATCACCAGCAAAGTCATTTATCGTTTTACTTTGTCTGTAAAAACCATTACCACAGGCAAGTCTGATTAGGCTCAGCCAGTCATTTATTTATTAATATATGGCTCTGGCCTTACCTATTACACAGCCTCTGCCATAGAAACAAACGGAGCATGGCTTTGTGTCCTTGGTTGCGCCTTTACAATGCAGAAAACCGCTCATCTGTAGCCCAAAACCGTTCAAAACGAAAGACGAATTTGACCAGTTACATCGTTATATTTCTGGCCAGGTTCGCTGGAATGCTATTAAATTGGTACACACAAATTAACCATCATGAGTAAGGAACTATCAAATGATTAAAATATTTAAAATACACCCGATTTAATAGATACACTACCAGTCAAAAGTTTGGACACACCTACTCATTCAAGGATTTTTCTTTATTTAAAAAAATTGTTACATTGTAGAATAATAGTGAAGACATCAAAACTATGAAGTAACAAATATGGAATCATGTTGTAACCAAAAAAGTGTTAAACAAATGAAAATATATGTTATATTTGAAATTCTTCAAATAGCCACCCTTTGTCTTGATGACAGCTTTGCACACTCTTGGCATTCTCTCAACCAGCTTCATTAGGTAGTCACCTGGAATGCATTTCAATTATTTAATTTTTTTTCACCTTTATTTAACCAGGTAAGCCAGTTGAGAACAGGTTCTCATTTACAACTGCGACCTGGCCAAGATAAAGCAAAGCAGTGCAATAAAAACAACACAGAGTTACATATGGGGTAAAAAACATAAAGTCAAAAATACAACAGAAAATATATATACAGTGTGTGCAAATGTAGCAAGTTATGGAGGTAAGGCCAGGTCGCAGTTGTAAATGAGAACTTGTTCTCAACTGGCTTACCTGGTTAAATAAAGGTGAAATAAAAAAAATAAAAAATACAAAAATACAAAATTGTTTACAATATAATTATTTTGTACCAAAAAAACCGGAGCAAAAGAGATATTTCATGTGAGAAACAGCTGAGAGACTGCACAGTAACTAACTGTATGGCTGTTTTAGATGTTTAGTGGTTTCCACTCTTCTTGAGGTAAGGCTGGTGTTCTGTTTTCTGTTTTTAAAGCCTTTTAGTCTTTAGTACTGATATCTATTGACAATTTACAGCTGAACTGGATGACCAGGACTGAACCGTACTTCGATGAACACTTGGGGAGACTATAACAGAAAATTATTTTCACCAGATAATTTCTACCATAAAACGTCAGGAAGTCTAACATGTTCTTGTATGGTAAGAGAATGGAAACATATGCTGCACTAAAACAATGTTTGTTTATGTTAAAATGTATGTGAAATATCCGGTTTAACAAGTCATCTTGACAAACATGTTACATCCAAATACAAGCATTGTGGATACAGATTGTATAAAGACTACACTTTATGCCTACTAAGGCATGTGTAATAAATCCTATATTACCGTCCTACAGGAATCATGAAGGTGGCATCCTTCAACGTCAGAAGATTGGGCACAAGCAAAGTGGCCGATAAGAATGTCCTGAAATATCTTATCAAGGTGATTATTCTCTCATTCTCCAGAAAATGCAAATATATTAACATGATCTATTCAACATATTATTCTGTTCCATCCCATGTGTTCAGATTGTTCATATGATCTATTCAACGTATTGTAAGACGGCTTATAAGACACTATTTATTTAAGTACTATTTTTCTAGCATTTATTTTATTTAACCGTACTATGGTGCCTGATCTATTCAATTTTCTTCATGCCATTTTAATCCAAATTTGTGCTGACTGATCAACAGTGTCAAGTTACTTTTCAGCATGTTACCAAAAATCTCAACACAGTAAGCAAAATTATGTTTAAAAGACGTATTTTCCAGACGTTGAAGTTAGGTTCTGAATAGATCAATTACGTTAGCGAAAAATGCTCTCCTAACCCGCTACGAATAGTCACTTGTTTCGAAGTGACGTGTTTATAGGGAGTCCAGTCTGTGGATATTGAAATAAAGGCCAGTCCAGACAGGACCAAAAAAAAGATGGCCAAAAGATGTCGGCGTAGGTCCCCTTGGTGGAAAGTCGCCATTAACAAGTTTATTTTTTTAACTGAAGGGGGTTCTGGGGGACCTCCCCTGGATTTTGAGGTGAATTTCTTTCCAAATGCTCACTCTTATTCTGTACTTTGAGAGTCACTTACTGAAACTGGTATGATCTTAATGTAAAGCAGCTGTTGATATTCACCCCCCCTCCCCTCTTTAAAGGGAGAATCCATATGTTGTGCATAAATGCAAATAGCAATGTCTATGAAGTAGTAGCCAGGGCCCGGTTTCCCATAGCGATGGAACTTAAGCTTACGATGCATCGTTTCTATAAGGGCCAAAGAAGACACATGCCTTTCCCAAAACACCACGTCGGGAGAACTTTCAATAAGAGCGTTGGGAGAGCATTTTGTCGATACTGACAGAATCGAAAGAAAGGCATCGCTGATCTCGGATCAACATACTCCATTCAAATCTTACCATAACATTAGATACTGACTATGGATTTACATTTACATTTACGTCCTTTAGCAGACGCTCTTATCCAGAGCGACTCACAAATTGCTGCGTTCAACTTATGATAGCCAGTGGGACAATGGATCAGCTCCTGGAGGGAAATGATCACCTATGGCTGCAAATATTGAGGCGGCTTATTCTAATGCTTAGGCTATGCAATAAATCGAATATTTGGCACATCATTGCGCACATGTTGTGAAATTGAGGGGAAAAAAATTACAGACAGCGGCCTACAATTAGCAAAATATAACTATTATTTTAATGAGGTCATCTCTGTTTTCATTTAAAGCATTTTTCTACCCTTTGCTTGTTCATAACAATTGCAAAAGACATTGGCAACTATCATTTTGTATAATCACCTTCTGGTGTGAAGACCATGAAAATGTAAAACTAAAAACAATGTTTTAAGTGAGAAGTAGGGATTTGGTCTGAAGCCAGAAAAGAAAGGAAATTAGCATGAGCACCACAATGCCTACTCCACCCATGCTCTACCAAGGTTTTCCAGCACACAGCTTTGACCTACTACAGTAGCTATGTTGGTGTATTGTACTTCCAACAATGTGTAGGCAGGTTGCTTAGGATTCACACCTTCTCAAACAGTCAAATTCATACTCTTAGTGGAGGTTCTCCCATAATAATGTGATTTGTACCGCATACGAGGTAATGTATTGCATTCTTCACACACCACACTAATCCCATTCCACTACCTTTTCAAGTTAAAATAAATATATATTTTACCCCTTTTTTCGTGATATCCAATTGCCATCTTGTCTCATTGCTGCAACTCCCCAACGGGCTCGGGAGAGGAGAAGGTCAAGTACTTAGTCAAAAAGCTGAATCTATTTACAGAGATAGCATTCGTATGTACCATATATGCCCATAAATTGCTAATTGCTCTAACCATCTTACTAACTGCTTGTCAATGGGTGCTGAAGGTGGGTGTGGTGTATGAATCAGGCGCAGGACGCAGAGGCTCAGTCCAAAAGACTTTAGTGCAATATTCACAAATGAAATAAGCACAATAAGCCCGAAGGCGAATACATGGCGCACACAGGCGTCAAAACAAACGGCGCACTAACATGTGCAAAAGAACCTCTCCAAAACACTGGAGGGAAAATAGTAGCTCCAACACGAAACAGAAGCGCAATCACACACAAAGACACACACAACCAACGAGAACTAAATAGGACACTAACGAGGACTAACAAGACACAGGTGTACAACATCAAGACAAAACCAAACGAACATGAAACATAGATCGGTGGCAGCTAGTACTCCGGGGACGACGACCGCCGAAGCCTGCCCGAACCAGGAGGAGGAGCAGCCTCAGCCGAAACCGTGACACTGCTGCTAGATCATACATATATCAAAGATATTCTAGATGGTTAGCTGTGTAATGTGTAAAATTGTCCCGCGTGACTTAATCACTTTAAATTAGCTAGCCACCTTCTGACGGCTTCTGTATGTGACGCTCTTATGCAGTAGTCATTAATTCACAATACATTGATTCATATTAATTCAATGGGATATGTTCTTGTCTTATAGGTGCTAAAAAGAAGCCCCTAAATGCTGCCAAGAAAGCGACTAAGGAGATGGATGATGTAAGTTTGTCATTGTGTTGCACAATGTTATATGTTGCGTATATCATGTAATGTAAACTATTCTGATGAGGGAACACTCATTATCTTTCTAAATTATTTTATGTTGGAATTAAAATATAGACTACTGTATTTCCATTGTAATCCTGATCACATTTGCTTAATGTCAAATCCAGGATGAAATGGCTTTCAAACTGAAGCAGAAAGAAGACCCGAAAGCCTTGGAGGCATTGAAGACGAAAGCAGCTGGAAAGGGACCATTAAGTAAGAATAATTTATTTGTTTTTGTTGACTATCAGAATCTAATCAGGATTCCTAAGTTTTTCTGATTTACTGAACAGCCAAAAGTAATCAAAGGGTGGACTTTCAATTCCCCCCAAATCTACCCAACTGACTCCAGATATACAGAGTATTATTTTCCCTTGCCAATGCTTGTAATTGTTTTATACTACAAGGGGATAACGCCCAATAGCCCAAAGAAAAAGCATCGCTGAGTTGACGTTGAGAGGAGAATAGGCCTAGTGATTCTGATGTCACTAGACGTCAGTGTTAGCTTTCTGGTGTCACTAGACGTCAGTGTTAGCTTTCTGATGTCACTAGACGTCAGTGTTAGCTTTCTGATGTCACTAGACGTCAGTGTTAGCTTTCTGGTGTCACTAGACGTCAGTGTTAGCTTTCTGATGTCACTAGACGTCAGTGTTAGCTTTCTGGTGTCACTAGACATCAGTGTTAGCTTTCTGATGTCACTAGACGTCAGTGTTAGCTTTCTGGTATCACTAGACGTCAGTGTTAGCTTTCTGATGTCACTAGACGTCAGTGTTAGCTTTCTGGTGTCACTAGACGTCAGTGTTAGCTTTCTGATGTCACTAGACGTCAGTGTTAACTTTCAGATGTCACTAGACGTCAGTGTTAGCTTTCTGATGTCACTAGACGTCAGTGTTAGCTTTCTGGTGTCACTAGACGTCAGTGTTAGCTTTCTGATGTCACTAGACGTCAGTGTTAGCTTTCTGATGTCACTAGACGTCAGTGTTAGCTTTCTGATGTCACTAGACGTCAGTGTTAACTTTCAGATGTCACTAGACGTCAGTGTTAGCTTTCTGATGTCACTAGACGTCAGTGTTAGCTTTCTGATGTCACTAGACGTCAGTGTTAGTTTGCTGGGTTTTCTTGCCCTGTCATTCCATTTACTCAACTTGCCACAACTGTTTTAGTTGTTTGAGTCTATATAGTAGTCCCTCTGTCTACTTGAGTCTTGTAGAAAAAGTGGAACATATTTAGCATGGTTTTATCAATGTCTTGATTTTTCCCTTTTTTTTCAGCTGGTGGAGGAATCAAGTAGTCTGGAAAGAAGGGATTTGGCATTTGAAGACCATGCACTCATTTGTTGCTGAATCACAGCCCCCTGTGAAATCCAACCCCTCTCCCTCTCTCTCCCTTAGTTTTTTCATTTCGGTTAATTGTAGAAAAAGGAAAAACATGAAAATACCTTTTTGAATTATAATTTCCAATGTGGTCTTGTAACGAATAAAGTATTGTAACTACGGCTGTATTTTCACTCCATCGTCTTTATTTGAGATTCTGTCAAGAAACACGTCAGTATTAGATCAGTAGATACACTAGAGATACAAACATGACATACAGTACAAATATGACTAGTATTGTGGTAAGATTTAATCACAGTTCAATGTAACTTTTCCCAAGCTTGGCCATCTGCATCTTCAGCACCTGTATCTCCAAATTCAGCTTCTCTTGTTGGAGGAGGCTTCTCCAGCTCCATCACCTCTTCACACACTCCCTCTTGTCCATGTACAGGGTTCTATTTCCCAGTCGCAGAGCCTGAAAATCAAATGTATTTTGTTATATCTACAATTCTTTTTTTCTTTTTTTTTTACATAAGATTTTTGAATGTGTATGGAGTGATATGTGCACGTGTGTGTGGAGTGATATGTGCATGTGTGTATGGAGTGATATGTGAATGTGTGCATGGAGCGATATGTGAATGTGTGCATGGAGCGATATGTGCACGTGTGTGTGGAGTGATATGTGCATGTGTGTATGGAGTGATATGTGAATGTGTGCATGGAGCGATATGTGCACATGTGTGTGGAGTGATACAGTGGGGGAAAAAAGTATTTAGTCAGCCACCAATTGTGCAAGTTCTCCCACTTAAAAAGATGAGAGACGCCTGTAATTTTCATCATAGGTACACGTCAACTATGACAGACAAAATGAGATTTTTTTCTCTCCAGAAAATCACATTGTAGGATTTTTTTATGAATTTATTTGCAAATTATGGTGGAAAATAAGTATTTGGTCACCTACAAACATGCAAGATTTCTGGCTCTCACAGACCTGTAACTTCTTCTTTAAGAGGCTCCTCTGTCCTCCACTCGTTACCTGTATTAATGGCACCTGTTTGAACTTGTTATCAGTATAAAAGACACCTGTCCACAACCTCAAACAGTCACACTCCAAACTCCACTATGGCCAAGACCAAAGAGCTGTCAAAGGACACCAGAAACAAAATTGTAGACTTGCACCAGGCTGGGGAAGACTGAATCTGCAATAGGTAAGCAGCTTGGTTTGAAGAAATCAACTGTGGGAGCAATTATTAGGAAATGGAAGACATACAAGACCACTGATAATCTCCCTCGATCTGGGGTCAAAATGATCACAAGAACGGTGAGCAAAAATCCCAGAACCACACGGGGGGACCTAGTGAATGACCTGCAGAGAGCTGGGACCAAAGTAACAAAGCCTACCATCAGTAACACACTACGCCGCCAGGGACTCAAATCCTGCAGTGCAAGACGTGTCCCCCTGCTTAAGCCAGTACATGTCCAGGCCCGTCTGAAGTTTGCTAGAGTGCATTTGGATGATCCAGAAGAGGATTGGGAGAATGTCATATGGTCAGATGAACCCAAAATATAACTTTTTGGTAAAAACTCATGTAACCCTCTCACCAGGCTCGAATTTGACTCTCAAGATATTACCTTATTTAGAATATCTGAACAGCATGGGATATTAGGTGAGAAGGACATCTCCAATAAGAATCCCTATTGTAAACTTGCTAGGGTGAATGACAAATAGGGTATTAACTTCAGATAGAATGATTATAGACTTGGTTATTGGTATAAGGATATGCTTTCCCATGCATTAAATGAAACTGAAACAGTAAATGACTCCACCAATACAACAGACATAAGGTTCAATATCTATATTAATGAAATGTTCAATATATCACATCAAAAGAAATACAAATTATAAACCCCAATGATTTTCCCACAACCCATGTCCAAATTATTTGCAAGCTTGCTTAAACCCTGGGTGCGCGTTGGAGCTCATAAAAAAAATGACGACATGCATAAAGTCCCGAAGTCCACCACACATTTGTAGTTACTCACTACTTGTAGATAATGCCTCAGCAAAATATAGTAGTTCCGTGCAGGTGTCCTCACAAGATCCACAGCGAACACAGCTATCAATGCAGCCAGTAATCCGTAGCAGCAACAGACATCCGTTGGAAACCCGAACTCGTTGGTCGTCACAAGCAATTCTCTCCAAGTCTTGCACGATGCTAGGCTAACCTCTAGGATGTCGAATGTCTCCACAATGTGACGGCAGCTTCAGTCTCTACTAGGTCTTTCTTAACGAACTAATAAACACTTTCTTATAGAAATAAAATCAGGATTTCCCTTTAAAACAAACTCTGTAGGTATAGTTTTGTTTTATCTTTATCGTTTCCTTGGGTCGTTTTTTCTTCCCCAACGCCACTAACGTCTCTCCTCTTTCTCCTCTCAACTTTTCCCTCTCTTTCTTTCCCCAGCAACCAGTCCACTCTCCCATTGGCCACAACTTAACAAGTTACCTCATTGGTCAAAACTTTAACAAGATACGTGGGAAATTTAAACTTAAAAATAAACCAACCTATTACTTGTACATTTTTTTTTAAACATTGCTTCAAAAGAAATGCATTAATGACATTACAAATCAGGAGCTATTCGATCACCTTTTAAATCTAATACCAATGAATTATAACAAATAAACTCTATACTTGGTTTTAGCAAGGTATTACCTCTCCCCCCACCAAAATAGGCATGTCCTCATGACTTGTGAACATAAGTGAAATGTAATGACAAGTAAATGTGTCAACTCTTAACTACAACCTACAGCTGAGACAAAACTTGTTAGATAATTGAAAATGAGATACATTTGTGTTTCCCTTATCCAATCCACTTGTACAATGTGGAACAATATCTGACAACTGGGGCTATACTTGGAACTCCGGGTTTATCATAGGTAAGTAATACAGGTGCTTTCTTTACTCTCTGAGATCTTCTTATCCCTGGTCCTTCCATTTCCTCCGAAGTTTCCACTTCTCCCTGAACTTCTCGTTCCTCTTCTGTAATCTCTTCAACTGAGTTAGATGCCTCATTATCATCTACTTCAACTCCAGTTGCGACCTCAGCTTCTTGACTGGACTCTTTTACTTCCAGAACTTGGTCTGCTCTTTCAGGTTCCCCTGTCATTTGATTCCAAACTATGTCTAAGTCCAAGCTAAATGGTTCCGACATCTCTTCCACTTCTCGGCTTATACAGTTTGTATTTGGCACTTCATACCATACTCCGATGTCTTCATCTTCTGAGTCAAAATCCTTCTCATCTTCTGGATTCTCAACCTCTTCAACTTTCTCATCATTCTGAGGAGTACAGTTTCCAGGCAACTTTTCATTTCCCTTTCTCTTCCTCCTTCTTTGCAGGGTCCTTCTACCAGGTGTTGGTTCTATGTTAACCACAGGTTCTATGCGCACTTTCTGCCCCAGTGGTAGCAGGTGGTTTCGATGAAGAATCTTAATGGGTCCATCTCCAATTTCAGGCTTCAAACGAAACACAGGTAAGTTTGACATCTGACTTTCCACCACATATGGCGTAGAGGCCCAGCGATCTGCCAGCTTATGTTTTCCTTGCAGTCCTAGATTCCGTATGAGAACTCTGTCTCCAGGCATAAGTTGCGTGTAGCGGATCTTCTTATCATATCGCTGTTTGTTTTCTTGGTTTTGCTTTCCAGCAGTGCTCTCAGCAAGTTTGTAAGTAGCTTGTAACTGTTTCTTCATATCAGATACATACTTGAGGTAAGTTCTCTCTGAAGAGCTATCACTCGAGACTCCAAAACAAATATCAACAGGCAATCTAGCTTCACGTCCAAACATCAAAAAATATGGCGAATAGCCAGTCGCTTCATTCCGACTACAGTTATACGAGTGCACTAGATGCCCAACATACTGACTCCATTTGTTCTTTCGTGTAGGATCAAGAGTTCCAAGCATGTTCAACAAGGTTCGGTTGAATCTCTCGGGTTGCGGATCTCCCTGAGGATGATATGGTGTTGTCCTTGACTTCTCCACTCCAAGCATATTCAGTAGCTCATGGATGAGTCGACTTTCAAAATCTCTACCTTGATCACTATGCATCCTCTTGGGCAGACCATAATGGATGAAGTACCTCTCCCACAATACCTTGGCGACCGTGGATGCTTTCTGATCCTTCGTAGGAAAAGCTTGAGCGTATCTTGTGTAATGATCCGTAATGACAAGAACATTCGCTGTGTTACTGGAGTCTGGCTCAATGGACAGGAAATCCATACACACAAGGTCCATAGGTCCATCGCTTTGCATATGACCAAGCGGCGCAACTATCTTTGGAAGTGTTTTCCTCTGTACACAGCGAGCACAGGACTTACAGTACTCTTCTACTTCCATCTTCATGCGTGGCCAGTAGAACCGGTCTCTGACAAGTCCATATGTCTTGTCAAATCCTAAATGACCTGAGTCATCATGCAGCGACGTGAGAACCATAGTTCTGAACTTCTCTGGAAGAAGTAACTGAGCACGACGAGTCTTGTTTGGCGGATGTGTGATCCTGTACATAACTCCATCTTCCATCTTTAGCTTCTCCCACTCTCAGGAGCAAAGAGATGAGTGGATGTTTTGTCTTGGTCACCCTGGTGATATCATGTTTATTAAGAGCAACCCACATCTCTCCTAAGCAAGAATCTTCTTGTTGCGATGCAGAAAGTTCCATAGTGCTCAATCTGGGCATGTTAGACTTCAGCATGCTCAGGTTACAGTATGCTTGAGGCACAGCATGCATAGAGGCTCCCAACTGATCAATCACTCTACTATGAGATGATCCAGGAGTTATTCTAACAACATTAGACATCTGGCACATGGCTCTAACACCGGATGCAGGAATGTCTCTCCAATCTTGTTCCACTGCATATTGCTGATGAGGGCGGCGAGATAAAGCATCGGCATCTATGTTCTGCCTGCCTGGCCTGTACTTGAGACTAAAGTCATAGGTAGACAACGCAGCCAGCCAACGATGACCAGTGGCATCCAGTTTTGCGGACGTGAGGACATATGTCAATGGGTTGTTGTCTGTTCTAACCTCGAACTTGACCCCATACAGGTAATCATGTAGTTTATCAACCACGGCCCACTTCAACGCAAGAAACTCTAACTTGTGAGCTGGGTAGTTGCGTTCAGAAGCGGTCAGGCTTCGACTCACAAATGCCACAGGACGCAGACCCTCACCTTGGTCTTGGTACAGTACTCCACCTAACCCTTCACGGCTAGCATCTACATGTAGAACGTATGGTAACTGAGGATCAGCAAAAGCTAACACAGGAGCTTTTGTGAGGCTTTCCTTCAATGTCTCGAATGCCAATTCACACTTCTCATTCCACCTTGATCCAAATGGTTCTGAGTTGTTGAAGTAGGCTTTCACCTCTTCCTTGGGCTTTCTCCCTTTCTTGCCTGCGGGAAGATATCCACATAAGAGCTGATTCAGGGGGTAACTCACTTTAGAGTAGTCTTTCACAAATCTCCTGTAATATCCACAGAATCCTAGGAAAGAACGCAGAGCAGTCACAGTTTCAGGCCTTGGCCACGTGGTGACAGCTTCAATTTTTGATGGGTCTGTGGCCACTCCATTCTGGGATATGATATGTCCAACATAGTTGACAGATGTGCGGCAAAACTGACACTTGTCAAGGGACAGTTTTAGGCCTTCACTTTTCAAGCGGTCCAACACCTTGAGCAACCTCTGCTCGTGTTCTTCCAGCGTCCTTCCAAACACGATTAAGTCGTCAAGGTAAACAAGAACTTCGAGTAGATTCATGTCTCCAACTGTCTGTTCCATGACACGTTGAAATGTTGCAGGTGCTCCGGACACACCCTGTGGCATCCTCTCAAATTGGTAAAATCCAACTGGACAGATAAATGCAGTCTTCTCTTTATCTGTGTCACCCATTGGGATTTGATAGTATCCGCTTCGGAGATCTAACACACTGAACCATTTGCTCCCACTCAAACATGTCAGAGCATCCTCCACACGTGGGACTGTGTACTGGTCGGGAACAGTGCGCTTGTTGAGGGTCCTGTAATCAACACACATGCGTATGGTGCCATTCTTTTTCCTCACCACCACAATAGGAGATGCATAGGGGCTTCTCGACTCAGATATGATCCCAGAACTTTTCAAGTTATTTAGATGCTTCCTTACATCTTCAACATCAGCTGGAGCCAAGCGGCGAGATCTCTCCCTAAACGGTTTGTCTTCAGTAACTCTGATGGTGTGATGAGTACTCTTTGAACAACCCACATCAAACTCATGTGTTGAGAACACTTCTTTCCGTTCCATCATCTTTTCACATAACCTCTTCTTCCATCCCTCAGGCACTGGAGAATCTCCAAAGTTGAATGAAGAAGACGTCAACTTCTCAGATGAATCCTGCTCTCGTTTCAATGGAAACCCAGGAGCAATATCTACAGGAAACAGATGAGCAATAGGCATACCTCGTTTCAGAGTGATCTCCTTTGTCGAGACATTCCTGACAGTAAGGGTGATTCTTCTAGACGACACAACTGCAACCGTCTGGATTTCAGGCCTCACTAGTAGTTCTTCAGGGAACCGGGGTTCTTTCAGGCCTCTCTACCAGAAGGGTTTGAGTAGAAGGTATCCCAGGAAACTTTGGAATTCCAGTAACTCTCGCCTGCCCACCAGGTGGCAGGGTGACAGGTTTTGTCTGTGCAAACCAGACCGTTCCTTTCTTCTCATCATCATCAGTTGAGCTTTCTCTCATCCTCTCATATGCCTCCTTGATAGCAGGATGAACTTGTAGTGTGCTAAGGAAACCTTCACCTTCCTTTTCTCTACAAGCAGTCATAAGTCTCTTCACTACAGACGTATTTGTGCCGACCAGAATAGACACGTCACCTTTCATGGCCGGATCTGGACATACCAACACAAGTGCTTCAATGGTCTCTGCTACGCCCCACAACCGATCCCGAGAACTCAAGCTTGAGCGACAAATAGCCATCATATGGATACTGCTCAGAGCTAAGGCCCCATATCTCTAAGTTTCCTATAGGAATCAATGGCAAATGCGTCAGGTACTTGTCATAAAAGGATCTGTGAAAGTAGAGTAATCTGAGAACCACTATCTAGTAAAGCTTTAGTATAAACACCTTCAATCTGTACAGAAACGACAGAACTTGGGCCAACTAAACCTGTAGGTAGCATGTCTTTCATGTCTTCATACTTGTGGCACTTTGTGGAACGTGTCTTCACCGGGACGTCAGGCCGCTCCTTTACTGGGTCCCTCTGTAGTTTCCCATAGACCGTTTTTGTTTGATCAGGCGTGTGTTGACTTTCCTCAAGTTCTCTTCACCTTCACAGTTTCTCTTGAAATGGCCATCTTCTCCACATCTATAACAGAACACTCCAGGGTTTCTGTCGGCCTGTGTCTGTTCTTGTGATGGATTTACCCTTTTCTTTTTGGCTTTTAAATGCAACATCTGACCTTTGTGTGTCAGAGTGAGCTGCTGTGACGTTAGCAGACATGAGACGGGTCATTTCAATTTTCAAACCTTTTAGCTCTTTTCTCAGCACTTCTATCTCAGTATTAGCTTCTTCACAAACTGTAGCAACAGGAGCAACAGCTGATGACTTCACAACACTCTTCGTTGTGTTCCTGTCTTGAATCATGTCCTCCTCCTCCCTTACTTCCTGCAGCAGCTCAGTAAAGGTTGGTGGATCACGCAGCTTATAGGTCATGCGAATACGAAGCGCAACCATGTCATGTGAGGATGCACCTCTCGCTACTTGGCCAATGCGTGTGCGATTCATCTCTGACAGCTCAATGCCTCCTTTTCGATATACAGTGTGTAGCAATTTGTCAAGTCTCAATAGGTAAGCTGAAAGCTTCTCTCCTTCACTCTGGAATGTGCTTCTGAACCTTACCATGAGATCAGGTGCACTTTCGGTGGTACCGAATGCGGTTTCTAGAGCCTTCATGTATTCGATCGCTGTAGCATGGGGTTTCCGGTCCTAAAGAACCTCACAATGTCAGCAGCAGGCCCTTTAAGACTTTCTATTATTCTCTGTTTTTTCACATTGTCGGTGCACTGCCATTCCTCTAGAAAATGGGTGGTTTGCTCAGCCCATGCATCATACTCTTCCTCTCCACTAGGAGTGGGCTTCACACCTGAGAACATACGTAGCTTACGGTAACTCTGAGTCTCAGATGGCACATTGTTGCATTTTTCTACCAGTGAACTTATGGCAGTAACCAGTTCAGCGTTGAGGTCAGCACCAGAGGGACTTACCAGGCCTTTAACATCAGCCACAGTCTTCCCTTCATATCTCAGAAAGGATAATAGCTTTGCCTGGAAATCTTCACCCTCTCTCTCAACTGGAGATGTGACTTGTGAAACTACATGTACAGGCCAGGGACCCAACTCTCCAGGTATCCCAACAACACTTGGCACAGCTATTTCGTTAAGGTTGTTTGATATCTCTACCAAAACATACTGCTTTTTACCAGCTGAATAGGAACAACGACCATGCAGTCTAATTTTACCAAAAGCCTTAACATAAGTCAGCGTTTCCAGCAGAACCTCATCAGACACATCATCTGTAACACTGCTAAGGACAACTGCACGATTAGTAGCTAGCTGTTTCTCTCTACACCAGGTAACAATCTCTTCAACATGCATGTTGTAGGTTTATGCCTATACAGCAATGTCAGAAGAAAATCCAAAATTTCAATTCAAAATTGTCAAATGGGGGAGTCAAAAATATCCCATCAACAATAACCAACATCCCGGACGAGCCCCCAAAAATGTAACCCTCTCACCAGGCTCGAATTTGACTCTCAAGATATTACCTTATTTAGAATATCTGAACAGCATGGGATATTAGGTGAGAAGGACATCTCCAATAAGAATCCCTATTGTAAACTTGCTAGGGTGAATGACAAATAGGGTATTAACTTCAGATAGAATGATTATAGACTTGGTTATTGGTATAAGGATATGCTTTCCCATGCATTAAATGAAACTGAAACAGTAAATGACTCCACCAATACAACAGACATAAGGTTCAATATCTATATTAATGAAATGTTCAATATATCACATCAAAAGAAATACAAATTATAAACCCCAATGATTTTCCCACAACCCATGTCCAAATTATTTGCAAGCTTGCTTAAACCCTGGGTGCGCGTTGGAGCTCATAAAAAAAATGACGACATGCATAAAGTCCCGAAGTCCACCACACATTTGTAGTTACTCACTACTTGTAGATAATGCCTCAGCAAAATATAGTAGTTCCGTGCAGGTGTCCTCACAAGATCCACAGCGAACACAGCTATCAATGCAGCCAGTAATCCGTAGCAGCAACAGACATCCGTTGGAAACCCGAACTCGTTGGTCGTCACAAGCAATTCTCTCCAAGTCTTGCACGATGCTAGGCTAACCTCTAGGATGTCGAATGTCTCCACAATGTGACGGCAGCTTCAGTCTCTACTAGGTCTTTCTTAACGAACTAATAAACACTTTCTTATAGAAATAAAATCAGGATTTCCCTTTAAAACAAACTCTGTAGGTATAGTTTTGTTTTATCTTTATCGTTTCCTTGGGTCGTTTTTTTCTTCCCCAACGCCACTAACGTCTCTCCTCTTTCTCCTCTCAACTTTTCCCTCTCTTTCTTTCCCCAGCAACCAGTCCACTCTCCCATTGGCCACAACTTAACAAGTTACCTCATTGGTCAAAACTTTAACAAGATACGTGGGAAATTTAAACTTAAAAATAAACCAACCTATTACTTGTACATTTTTTTTTAAACATTGCTTCAAAAGAAATGCATTAATGACATTACAAATCAGGAGCTATTCGATCACCTTTTAAATCTAATACCAATGAATTATAACAAATAAACTCTATACTTGGTTTTAGCAAGGTATTACACTCAACTCGTCGTGTTTGGAGGACAAAGAATGCTGAGTTGCATCCAAAGAACACCATACCTACTGTGAAGCATGGGGGTGGAAACATCATGCTTTGGGGCTGTTTTTCTGCAAAAGGACCAGGACGACTGATCCGTGTAAAGGAAAGAATGAATGGGGCCATGTATCGTGAGATTTTGAGTGAAAACCTCCTTCCATCAGCAAGGGCATTGAAGATGAAACGTGGCTGGGTCTTTCAGCATGACAATGATCCCAAACACACCGCCCGGGCAACGAAGGAGTGGCTTCGTAAGAAGCATTTCAAGGTCCTGGAGTGGCCTAGCCAGTCTCCAGATCTCAACCCCATAGAAAATCTTTGGAGGGAGTTGAAAGTCTGTGTTGCCCAGCGACAGCCCCAAAACATCACTGCTCTAGAGGAGATCTGCATGGAGGAATGGGCCAAAATACCAGCAACAGTGTGTGAAAACCCTGTGAAGACTTACAGAAAACGTTTGACCTGTGTCATTGCCAACAAAGGGTATATAACAAAGTATTGAGAAACTTTTGTTATTGACCAAATACTTATTTTCCACCATAATTTGCAAATAAATTCATTAAAAATCCTACAATGTGATTTTCTGGAGAAAAAAATTCTCATTTTGTCTGTCATAGTTGACGTGTACCTATGATGAGGAGAACTTGCACAATTGGTGGCTGACTAAATACTTTTTTCCCCACTGTATGTGCATGTGTGTATGGAGTGATATATGCATGTGTGTATGGAATGATATGTGCATGTGTGTAGAGTGATATGTGAGTAAAGATGATGCTGTTTTGTTCTTTGTCTTTACCCCATTTTGACAATTGTCTATAAGAGGAAAGTTTGGGAGATTCAGAATGAAGAGCAATGATGCTGCTTACTCTGTTCTGTAGGTGTTGATCTTTTCAGCTCTACCTCCACAGGGTAATGGTCGCTCACCTTCAGGGCCTAATAAAGCATGGTAGTTACATGTTGAGACATAAGCCAGAGGGCTCAACTTTTACATGTCCTGTATTTCTAGGACATGTTGTCAAAATGTAGGCTACTAACATGTTCATTTCATCTAGTTATAATATTGTAATCAAACCATCTACCAGGATAGAACTCGTCTGTAACGTGCATACTTACATCTTCTTCAGAAAGACCATATGCAATCTGGAAGTTGAATGCTTTGGCAGAGTTTGGCACAATGGCGTCAAGCATGTCATCCCCATATATCACAATCCTAGATGTTGATCAGAAAATGAAGTCAGCAGTCATTCCAAATTACACACAAGTAAATGTGTTTTATAATAGCTCTCATTACAGCTCTTATGACATTTTAACCTACTTTTATCAATACCAAAGAAATGTCAAATTAACTCCATAGGTAATTATCTGTTTCAAACACGAGTCGTTCGTTAATTAATTTCACAAATCACAGTGAGCCACCTGTCATAAGTGTTCTCGTTGCCTGTGTTTGCTGTGGTATCCACGTCATCGTTAATCAGCCAGTGGAAATTTTTGTCACTGCGGATACGGATAGCTTTCATGCCCTTCTTAGAAACGTAGGACCCGTCTGCGTTGAAATCACCTAGGATCATAACATTCTGGTACAGAGAGAAACATTCCACAACAAAGTTACTTACTTGTCAACCAGAATAAGGACACTGTTTTTAGGAGAGCAGTTTGTTCTTGAATCCATGTTATTCTCATACATAGTTATCTTGAAATCACCATGTGGCTGGTTTTGTATTTTACTTGTCAAAGGCTCATAAATAGGATTTGGTGTCAAGTACACTTTCTAAACCCAAGGGTGGTGTTAAACTCTGTCAATGGCTTAGCTCAGAACTTACATCAGTCTTCCATTTCTTTGTCACTTCCAGGAAGACATCATAAAGCTCATCCAGCTCCTTCACTGAGTCGTCAGGCTTGGTGTGCACTGGGATCAGGACCAAGTCCTTCAGCACTGAGAAACACAGGAAGAGATGAGAAGTATATATTACAGCTGTTTATTAATTGTATTTTATTCTCTGCTGCAATCTCCAGCTGTCTGTCTGTTTGCCTGCCATTCACTTTCATATTATTTGCTAAATCAAATGCCATATGGATGGATCACGCTTAATTCTAGTGCTCCTGTGCCCCTTACCAGTGTTGAGACATTCAAAGCGGAGAATGTACGGCTCCCTGGCGAAGGCATCCACATCTCCAGCCTGGTTGTCCTCATATTGCCAGGAGCCGACCAAGCGCACCAAATCATCCCTTTCAGAACAAACAATGCAACACATGTAATAGCATTAGTCCTGCATTAGATGTTTATTTTATCCAATCACAATTTAAAAAATGACTGGCATCAGATAAAGGTTTATGAAGGTAAAGTTGACCATGGGTTTGAATTGTACCTGTACAGAAACATAAACTGCTCCTTGTATCTGCCTCTTCCCAGACGAGTGCTGATTTGCAGAGTGTAGCGCTGCTTCTTATTGGTCCTTTTTGGACAAGAACACAAGATCAAATGGCACACCTGTAATGAGTGATACTTATCGTGTAGGGCCAGGAGTTTTCCCAGTTGTATATTTATAGCGTGAGGGAAATCACATGGCTGGAGTATTCCTAGATATATAGTTATAGTGTCTCAAGGTTCGGAAAGAACATCTGGCTACAGCACCCTGATATGACCATTCAAATCACTGCTATGAAATTACACAGCCTTGAGGGAAATCACTTGACTTACTTATTTAATTCCTCCAGGAGCTTGTTCACTGAAGTGGTTTTCTCATCCACCACCTCCAGAATCACTATGATGTCATAGCGAGACACAATCTGATAGGACGAAAGGAAGGAAAAGGGAGAAAAAATTAATTAGTTTATCTGTTTATGTATAGGACAACGTCCTTGTTTTGAGGATAGTTTGCCAAATGTTTCTCTGAGGGAATTATAAGATCACGAATACAATCATATAACTGTACCTTCACAAGGATAGCAAGAATCTTTGGATCTGATAGCTTACGCTTCCCAAATTTCTGGATGTTGAAAGATGCAACCTTCATGACTGCTGCTGGAAAAAGATAAAACAATTCACATTCATGTTTTTACATCCATGTAAAACTATCATGAACTACTAGTTGATTAAATAAGCCAGGATTCCAGAGAAAGGAAGTCATTACTTAAACCAATAAAAGTTTAATAGCCTACTTGTGTTTACTGCCCTTAATGCACAACAGCAGTGTCTCATAAATGGCTCAACACAAGGAAACATGCTTCAGGACATACATCAGGATATACTCTGTCCATCTGGCTAGATTCTTGTTATATCAATTCCTGATGCGAAGGTAGGGTTTCAATTTTCATGGCCACATGCTCAAACTACTGTATTTTAATGAAAGTGTTGGAAATCATGTCTCTGAGTACACTTACAGTGAGGGAAAAAAGTATTTGATCCCCTGATGAGTTTGCCCACTGACAAAGAAATGATCAGTCTATAATTTTAATGGCAGGTTTATTTGACAGAATAACAACAACAAAAATCCAGAAAAACGCATGTAAAAAATGTTATAAATTGATTTCCATTTTAATGAGGGAAATAAGTATTTGACCCCCTCTCAATCAGAAAGATTTCTGGCTCCCAGGTGTCTTTTATACAGGTAACGAGCTGAGATTAGGAGCACACTCTTAAAGGGAGTGCTCCTAATCTCAGCTTGTTACCTGTATAAAAGACACCTGTCCACAGAAGCAATCAATCAATCAGATTCCAAACTCTCCACCATGGCCAAGACCAAAGAGCTCTCCAAGGATGTCAGGGACAAGACTGTAGACCTACACAAGGCTGGAATGGGCTACAAGACCATCGCCAAGCAGCTTGGTGAGAAGGTGACAACAGTTGATGCGATTATTCGCAAATGGAAGAAACACAAAAGAACTGTCAATCTCCCTCAGCCTGGGTCTCCATGCAAGATCTCACCTCGTGGAGTTGCAATGATCATGAGAATGGTGAGGAATAAGCCCAGAACTATACGGGAGGATCTTGTCAATGATCTCAAGGCAGCTGGGACCATAGTGTAGTATCTTAAACAGTCTAGAAATGCTGATTGTTGCAGAAAGTGTGATAGAGGGAACTTGGCCCTAAGATTTTGCTGATGTGGCAAAATGGTGTACTCTACTGTGCTGGAAACATCTGGAAAGCATTACTAAATTCCTGGAAAAGAGGATATGTAATGGCCAGGGATTGGTTTTTTAGAATCACACCATAATACGTCATAAAGGATATAAAACCATGTCTTGAACAATAGAATAAGGAGAACAGCAAAATACTGATTGGCTGTGCTGTCTCACAGATATCTGCAGAATCTGTCAAATTCTGATGCTGGAACCTTTGTTATAATAAACCTTTGAAAACAGAGTACAGTGTCGGCGGATCTTCTTATCATCACAAGCATGGACCAGCAAAAGTGTTTCTTTTAGTCACTACATTAATGGCGACGAGATTGTTTTCTTTGGGACGTGCTACGTCTCTTCTTTGCATTCCATTCCTGGGCTACAAAACGACTACCTCTCAAGAAGCCGGCAACTAAGGGTGAGTTTTTATCACTAAATCATTGGGCGTTGGTCGTTTTGTGAGTCCAGAGAGTGTGTGCGTTAGAGATGTACCGTTAAATTACTTATGCGTGCATTTTGCTGGTTCTTTTTGCTGTGTGGTAGGAGTTCCGTTCTAAATTTTCTGAATTAGTTTGCGTTGAGAACAACGCAAACAGTGGGGAGTGTCTGTAGGGCACACCGATTTGGACACACATATTTTGCCTTGAATAAAAGTGAAAGGAGTGTCCAATGAAAGGCTTAGAGGATAACGCGTGATATGAGTCAACAGTATACTTTTAGGGCGCCGTTAATTTAAGGAAGCCCTTGTGAGACCAAGGCATCCATATGATGGCCGTAAAACCAGGGGAGTTGTTAGATTGACTCTCTGGTCTGTTCTGGGAACAGTGAGTTTGTACGACATATATTAAATTGTATGTAACCTCTTGGAATATAGTTGACGAATTGTATATCCAATGTCGCCTCTCATTTAATGTCGTCAACTTAAGGTAGCAGAAATTTAGCAAAACAATTTAAAAGACAAAGAAACGGCGATAGGCATGCCTTGTGCGAACGGATCCTGTATGTGACAGAAACGTAGCCTGTGTGTGTGTGTGTGTGTGTTTGGGTGAAACGGAGTGAGTTTGGCTGCGTGCTTGATGACTTCCAGATGTGTGTCGACTAAGGTTTTGAGCAGAGTTTTTAGTCTCTTGTAAATAAATGTGTTAGGTATCTTGGGTTTCAAAAGTTAAGCCCCTAGAGTAAAAAGTTGAAACCCCTACAACACAGTTAAGGTTAAATATCTTATGAGTCTCTGTTTGTGAGAACGTTTGTAATTCTTAAACTATATAAACTATGAGCCCCCTGGAAGGACTATAAGTTTAAAGATCTTATGAGTCTCTATAAAAAGAGAACGTTTACTAACGAATCATGAGCCTACAGGGAGGACTTTTTAAGAGTGTATAGAGGTGTTTTGTAATTGATAACAGCATAACTATAAATCTGCAGATAAGTGAAAGATAACAAGCTTGGTAGTGGGTTTGTGTTCTGTGTTCTGTATGTTCTATGTGTTCAGTTTATGAGCTCTGTTAAAGTCTTAAGTGTTATTGTCTATGGGAGGAGAGAACGGAGCAACAGTCTGCTCTGTCTATAGCTCCTTCCACTCTGAAATCACATTGGTGACTGAACTGCGCACGCGTAGGATTTGTGAGTTTAGCCACTCCCCTGCACTGAACTGGAGAGAGAACGGGAGAGTCCGTTTTCAGTGCAGACAAAATAGAAAACGGGAGGGGGAATTTTGCACACAAGTGAAATCTTCTCTTGAATTAACTATTGCTTGACTGTAAAACTGTTTGGTTGATAATCGGTTGAGTTGGTGAATGACAGATATATTGACGGATTAATAATAATAATAATAAAATAAATGAATAAAATAAAATGATATTGAGCTATTTATAATATTCCTGAGTTAAGCTGTTTGCTTATTTCTTAGCGTGAATGTGGGAAAAAATATATACACTAAACTCTTCTTTGTGCTTTTGTCTTTCTGTCATACGAGAGACGAGAAGGAGGAGACAGAGAGAGAGAGAGAAAGAGGAGGGGCTGACATCAACTGACACCAGTGACGGCAACCCAGTCCAAATCAAGGCCAGTGCTGTCATTATTCACAAATCTACTTTCCCTTACAGGATATCATTGATACATTGTGTTTACATAGAATATTTCATGTTGTGACCATTTCGCAAGAGCTTGGCAACAGACTGATGAATTTATGTAATTGATAATTGCACATTACAGTTTCCGTGAATGACTTGTATTGATTAGAGTTGTCTTGGAAATCCAGCATTAACATTATTCTGTAAAATTAAGGTAATTAGGTGCTTATTAAGCAATTGGGTTGTGAGTTGGTACAGATCTTTTATTTTTAATTGCTCTGGAGTTGACTACTTTCCTTTACCTTTCCTGATCGGATGTGGTAAGACTGCCACCAATCAATAATTTGGTAAAATAAAATTCACAAACAAATTGATATATTGATTGAATTGATGGATTGAATTAGTTGAGTTAATTGGTTGATTGATGTGGTTAATTAGTTAATTGATTGATTGATTTATTGAATTGGTTGATTGATTTTATTTTTAATTAATTAATTGATTGATTGATTTATTGATTGAATTTGTTGATTGATTTTATTTTTAATTAATTGATTGATTGATTGGTTAAATTTGTTGATTGAAGTAATTAGTTGATTGATTGATTGGATTGATTGTTTGATTGATTTAGTTAGTTTATTGATTGATTTAGTTAATTAATTGATTGACTGGTTGATTGATTGATTTCATTGATGATCGATTGATTGATTGATTTGATTGGTGATCAATTGATTGATTGATTAGTAATTGATTGATTGATTTGGTTTAATTAGTTGATTGGATTGATTTGATTGATTGATATAATTAGTTGATTGATTGATTGATTGATTTGATTGATTTGATTGATTAGTTGATTAATTGGTTAATTGATTGATTGGATTAATTGATTAAATATTTTTTAATTTAAAAAAATAAAAATAAAAAATAAATAAATAGGAGGGAAACAAGAGGGAAACACATAACATAGTCATTACAATGGGGAAAAAGGACATCAAAACTACAAAAGCAATTACTCCTCTTCATGTAGTACAGAATAGTAATCCTCTAGTTAATGGTATAGCAAAACTATCTGAGAAATGGAATAAACGTTGGCCTGACATTGAACAACCATGGCCATTGGAAGGCACTTTTAATCCAGACGTCATCAAGATAATGCAAGTGCTTGTATCCACGTATAAGGCAGAACAAAAGAAGGGGAAGAAGGGAAAACTTCGCAAAGAAAAAAGACAAAGAGAGCTGGATGTTCTTAAGCTGTTTGAAAATGAAGGACAAAAACTGATAAAAGATACAAAAGACAGGAGAGACAGAGATACAGAGAAAATGGCAAAAAAGGTGAAGGTGACAGAAAAACTGATTGCAGAAGTCAATACACCTTTCTCATATATGGATTCAGCAAAAACACCCCCACCTTATGAGAAAGAAGCCAAGTTTAAGGACGTTTATCCTCAGCTTCCAGTGATCATTCAGGAAGGTGATTATTGCATCAGAGATGAGGATGAACGAATAATAGAGAGAGGACAAGCAGAAACGACAATAAAGATGAATCCAAACTCCAAAGGCAGGAAAACAACGAGATGTCTGGAGACTAAGGGTAGAGTGAGATCAAGGAGGATGGAACTTGATGATGACGATGATGATGATGATGATCAGAGTGATTCAGAAGAGATCATGGGTGGATATGACCCTGTCATCAGACAGAGGTTGGCCAGAGCGGAAAGAAGGGGTGATGGAAGTTGGAAGAAGAAGAATACAAGCGATTCAAGCCCTGATGAAAATGAAGATGGAGACAGCGATGAAGATTTGGAGACTAAAGGTGCTTCATATTCAAGAGGATTTTATCCTCCATTGACTAACACAGAAGAAGTACAAAGAGATATAGACCGATGCGTATCATTCCTGCATAAGGCCAATAATTTAGAAGAAGTAAAAGAACTGGAAGAACGACTCGAGAAGCTGAAGATGAAGGAAAGGAAGCTGCTGAGAAAAGAATCCCAAAAATCTGAGAAGAGATATACATTGAGGCCAAGGAAAGATGGCACTAGTAAGAAAAATTATGCCGGTGATCATTCGAGGACAAAACCTAGAATATAAGCCTTTGCAGAATACCGATATGTCAGATATACTTGAGAAGCTGCCTACTCTTCAAGATGGAGCATATCCTTGGATTTCAAAGTTGGAAGAAATTACGGTGGGAACACAGTCTGCCATAGGAGACATCAAGAGACTTTTGGCTAATCTCCTTGGGATTCCAGGCATGGAAGAAATTTTTCAGAGAGCTGGACTTCATAGATATGTGGGGACTGCAGTGAACGATCCTGAATTGTTGGCTGCAAGTAGGAATCGGCTGTGGAGAGCACTGAAGGATACGTTTCCAACAAATGTGCATCCTGACAACATTCTGATTGACCCACTAGGACAACAAGAAAATCCAAGAGCCTACGTGTCAAGAGTTCATCAAGTGTGGAGAAATATTACCGGAAATGATCCAGATGTGAGTCAAATTGAGCAGTCAATCTTGAGAGCTAAACTACAGATGGGACTGCCCTTACCGGTAAGGAGCAAACTGGCAGAAGTGGTTGGACTTGGGAGCATGACAAAAGGTGTCTATACAGATCATATAGCCCATCAAGTGGATCTGTACCGGAAAAAAGAACACAACCAGAAAGAACAGGACCAAGAAACTCTCAGAAAACTCAATCAAATACAACTGGTGGAGAATAAAAAGGACAAGAAACAAGCTCTGGTGATGCAGAATCAGGGTAAACCAAATCAACAATCACTGCTACAGTTTCAACTGAACAAGGTCAAATGCAACTGTACCAGCCACAACTAGTGGTACAAGTTGTTTCATATCCATAGATAGTTTCTGGAAAGAAATAATTTCAGAGGAAGATACAGGAGCAAGTGAAGATCATCTGGAGGACAGGTGAACCCTTTAGAGGAAAGGAGCAAGAATTCTAGAGGTGCCCAGAAGATCCGAAAGGAGGAGTTTCAACTGATAGCACCGATTAGAGAAGAAGGGAAAAAGATCCAACAATTGAAGTGAAAGTAAACAATGGACTATGGGAAGTGATGATGGATAGCAGAAAGGCTTTTATCTGTGTTCAGCCTGAAGAGGTTACACATCTCACTATGTCAAATCAATAATTATGAGAAGGATTTGGAGGAGTGAAAATCAGCGATTTCTGAAAATGATGATTTTGGCTCAAGGACAAGGAGAGTCATAAGCTGTACGGAAGATAAACAAATCTATTTGAAGTGTGAAGATGGATTGAGAATCTATGGAAGAAGAGATGTTGAAAAAAGTTCAAGAATGTTTGTGATATCAAAGAAGGACTGATATTGAACTCAATTGAGGTGAAAGTTGAACTTCGACCAGGAGCCAGACATCCTTGGAAGAATCAGTATCCATTGAAAGATGAAGCAATCCAAGGAATTGAACCATAAATTGAAGGACTTTCGAAAGCAAGTGTTTTGAAGACAATGAAAGAGAAAAATCGTTAGAGTAGTAATCAATTATTGTTTTGGAGAAACCATGATGATTTAGGAAGCTATGGGTTAGCTAATGTTGTAAAAGGGGAGATTAGGATAAAGATCACAAAGGAGTAGAGTTTTTGGGAACCATATTTTCTTGAATAGATTGACTATGTCATAGGTAGGTGCATAATCTGTCCGAAAAATAAGGTGTGACTGTTCTTCCTGGCCACATTCCCACACCGAGAGGTCCTATGCGTGAGTTGGTTATCGACTATGTTGATATGATAAAACCAGTTGATGGGAAAAGATACATGTTGGTGGTTGTAGATAGATTTTCACGATGGCCGGAGGCCTGTCCAACCAAGCGAAAAGATGCTCGGTCGGTTGCTAAGTTCTTGTGCAAAGAAGTCATAAGCAGGTGGGGATTTCCCGACCGAATATCCTCAGACAATGGGAAAGAATTTGTGGATAAATCAGTGAAATTGACGTTGCAAAAATTGGGAATTAAGCAACGTCTAGGAGCAGTTTATCACCCACAAAGTCAAGGGATTTGTGAAAGAATGAACGGTGTCTTGAAAAATCGCATTATCAAAATTTGCCAGCATACGGGTCTCAACTGGATAGCGGCGCTTCCTTTAGCATTAATGGTGTGTCGCTCAAGTGAGTTGCGTGATCTACGTATGACACCCCATGAACTGGTCACAGGAAGAAGGATGCCTACGCCTTGTTTTGCGAACAAGCGGAAAGGGTCCAAGCTTGGCTCTCTTGGAAGATGAAATGAGAGCATACGTTACATATATGGCCAATTTTCATAAAAAGCTGTCCACGTATGTTTCTGACAGGCAAAGAAAAGAAGAGGTGCAGGAGAAGCTTGATGAGCAAAAAAGGAGTACAGTGCAACCGGGGGACAAGGTGTTCGTGAAGGTATTTAGAAGGAAGTGGTATAACGAACGTCGTGAGGGACCATTTGAAGTTGTTCGTAGTACTGGAACAGCTGTGCAGGTTAAAGGATCTCCAACGTGGTATCATTTGTCACATTGCGTTAAAGCGCCTGGAGAAGTGGTGCCACGCACAGAGAGACAGGATGTTGAAGGCTCAAGAGAGCAGGATGACGATGGAGATAAACAAGTGGAGCTAGATGGAGTATTGATGGATAGATATCCATTTTAAATATCCGATCATTTTTCACGTCTTTACATATTATTGTGATGTTTAGTGTTTTGATATGAATCAAAGGGGGGAAATGATGGAATGTGATTCATTTTATATATAATCTTATATATACCTTCATATATCAATTTTAGTTGACATTGATGTTTTAATTTGCATGTGTTGTTTTGCAAAAGATACTGTTTGGTATTTTCTTTTCTTCCAGAAGCATATGGGGGAATAAGTAGAGGGACTCAAATACTCAAACATGGACAATATGAATGGACTGGAGGAAGTGGAACAAGGAAGGAGTGGAAATGTTCCGATTCCATCATCAACGTCGCATTGAAAGACGACACTGTGGAGGAAATGAAGTGTTGTGGACTACATTCCAGTGTTATATTCTTTCTGTATTAATTTTTGAAGAATTATGTTTTCTGTGTTGGGTACATGTGGGGACCTCAGATGTTTTTGTTTATTTCGTTGAAGTTTAGGGATATGGGGTCTAGGCAAGGACAGAGAGAATCCACAGGAGGGTCCGATGGGTCGACCAGCCTGAATGTGGACATTTTGATTGTATTTTGTTTGCTGGGGTTTTCATATGTATTCAATTGCATCATAGCTTAAAATGTATTCATGAAGATGTGTGAATTGATCTGGAGTACTTAGGTGGTCGCCTAGGGCAGAGGGGCCGTGAGAGAATTTTCCTGTCTTGACTGACTGATGGATATTTGGAATGAAAGCTGCCAGACAGGTTTTTCGCTCTTACACTCCATGACAATTCATTTACACTCCATGACAATTCATTTACACTCCATAACAATTTATTTACACTCCATAATAATGTATTTACACTACATACAAAAATGTGTCTATATAAACATGTGTTTAATCTCCATTAATTTTGGTTTATTGTTAAAGTTACTCAAGAGCAAGAATTGTTATTTGTCATAATCCTATTCTTTTTGTTTTCGAGACTTAATTAGTCTCGAAGGGGGGAATATGTAGTATCTTAAACAGTCTAGAAATGCTGATTGTTGCAGAAAGTGTGATAGAGGGAACTTGGCCCTAAGATTTTGCTGATGTGGCAAAATGGTGTACTCTACTGTGCTGGAAACATCTGGAAAGCATTACTAAATTCCTGGAAAAGAGGATATGTAATGGCCAGGGATTGGTTTTTTAGAATCACACCATAATACGTCATAAAGGATATAAAACCATGTCTTGAACAATAGAATAAGGAGAACAGCAAAATACTGATTGGCTGTGCTGTCTCACAGATATCTGCAGAATCTGTCAAATTCTGATGCTGGAACCTTTGTTATAATAAACCTTTGAAAACAGAGTACAGTGTCGGCGGATCTTCTTATCATCACAAGCATGGACCAGCAAAAGTGTTTCTTTTAGTCACTACAATAGTCACCAAGAAAATAATTGGTAACACACTACGTCGTGAAGGACTGAAATCCTGCAGCGCTCGCAAGGTCCCCCTGCTCAAGAAAGCACATATACAGGCCCGTCTGAAGTTTGCCAATGAACATCTGAATGATTCAGAGGAGAACTGGGTGAAAGTGTTGTGGTCAGATGAGACCAAAATGGAGCTCTTTGGCATCAACTCAACTCGCTGTGTTTGGAGGAGGAGGAATGCTGCCTATGACCCTAAGAACACCATCCCCACCGTCTAACATGGAGGTGGAAACATTATGCTTTGGGGGTGTTTTTCTGCTAAGGGGACAGGACAACTTCACCGCATCAAAGGGACGATGGCCAGGGCCATGTACCGTCAAATCTTGGGTGAGAACCTCCTTCCCTCAGCCAGGGCATTGAAAATGGGTCGTGGATGGGTATTCCAGCATGACAATGACCCAAAACACACGGCCAAGGCAACAAAGGAGTGGCTCAAGAAGAGGCACGTTAAGGTCCTGGAGTGGCCTAGCCAGTCTCCAGACCTTAATCCCATAGAAAATCTGTGGAGGGAGCTGAAGGTTCGAGTTGCCATACGTCAGCCTCGAAAGCTTAATGACTTGGAGAAGATCTGCAAAGAGGAGTGGGACAAAATCCCTCCTGAAATGTGTGCAAACCTGGTGGCCAACTACAAGAAACGTCTGACCTCTGTGATTGCCAACAAGGGTTTTTCCACCAAGTACTAAGTCATGTTTTGCAGAGGGGTCAAATACTTATTTCCCTCAATAAAATGCAAATCCATTTATAAAAATGTTGACATGCGTTTTTCTGCATTTTTTGTTGTTGTTATTCTGTCTCTCACTGTTCAAATAAACCTACCATTAAAATTATAGATTGATCATTTCTTTGTCAGTGGGCAAACGTACAAAATCAGCAGGGGATCAAATACTTTTTTTCCTCACTGTATTTAGAACCTTTAAAAACGGTCATTTTGGCCAGTAGAACCCTTTATGGTTCCAGAACCTTTTCACCCAACAAATAACCCATTTAGAGCCCTTTATTCTGTAGAGAAGGTCCCTGTAAATATAACTCTTTCTAAGAGTGCAGTCATGCACCTTGCTCTGTGGCCCTTTGAGATCCATAACAACCCTCCATTGTCTTCAATGGCAGAAGATCTCCTCATGGTGTGAAATAACATGACTATTACAGTGCTACACATGAAGCTGCCAGAGGACATATTAGTAGTTTACAAACGATGTAATATGATGGTCATTACATTGTAAATTGAATACAGCAAATCTAATTTGGACCAGTCTCCCTCAAAAAATCAATTATTTATGTCAAGGGACTAAGCTATAATGTCCCTTCATTGTGTTAGGTTAAATGTCCACTATTATGATTTGGTATCCAGAGTACTTGTCATATCAACGGTCACTCACGGTTGGGTGGAGGTGAAACTAGTTGATCAAGGTAGGATGGAGCTAGATAAACTGGAGCTGAGGCTTTCAAATGCAAATGCTTCAAGATGAGTGGATCAGTTGACAACAGAATGGAGGGTTAGTGTAGGCTTTGTCACTCCATATGTGTAATTCCTCACCAGACGTGAAATTCCTGGTTGTGAGGAATTCCACCAAGCAGGACAGATAAAAAAACACATGACATCACTTTAGTCCTACAGTGACTCAGCCTATGGACTGGGACTCAGCCTATGGACTGGGAGTAGGTTACTGTAGTAACAGTCTGTTACTGATGCTAACTTCTATTTGTTTTGCAATGAACAGGGTTTCTTCTCACAGAATAGTAGTTCTGGATGACTGGCTGGAACAGAATTACGAATTCCATGTCATGTAGGTAGCATGCAAAAACAATCCAGCATGTTTCAGGCAAATGAAACCACTTGAGTTGTAAAAGGATGTAACATGATCTCTGTTGACAAGCTCAAACATGCTCAGACATTATCTGTGGTATATTGTGTGGGAAGGGGCTTACAAGAATGTTATATCGGGTTTCTTTCACTGACAAACTTGCAAAAACAAATTATATATTGTTTACTTCCAAACCCTAATAGCACGATAATAACAGAAGGCTTAGAACAGTGGTTCCCAACTCCAGTCCTCCAGTACCCCAACAGTGGTTCCCAACTCCAGTCCTCCAGTACCCCCAACAGTGGTTCCCAACTCCAGTCCTCCAGTACCCCCAACAGTGTTTCCCAACTCCAGTCCTCCAGTACCCCCAACAGTGTTTCCCAACTCCAGTCCTCCAGTACCCCAACAGTCTTTCCCAACTCCAGTCCTCCAGTACCCCCAACAGTATGCATTTGTATTGTAGCCCTGGACAAGATCACCTGATTCAACTTGTCAACTAATCATCAACTTTTTCCAGGGCTTCAACAAAAATGTGTGCCCCTTGGGGTACTGGAGGACTGGAGTTGGTAAACACTTGCTTAGAGAGAATGATCTCTGTAGAGTTGGCTACATTTCCAACATTTCACAATTCCCTAGCCTTTTATTGCAAAGCAAAACAATAATCAAGAAGAACATCTAAAATATTCAGAGAGAGTATTCCAAATAGTTTGTGCTGGAGTCTGCATACGAATGAAGCAATACCTCATATCTGTACATTCCAGTTCGACTTCACTTACCTGAAGGGATGATAGGCTCTACGATGTTGTGGTGCAGTAGAAGATGTGGTATCTTGTTTAGCAATGAAACAACTGTACCTCTCTGACAGGGGCTTGGCCTTCGTATAGCGAGCACCTGTCACTTGATTGGCTGAAACTTGTGTGTGAGCTGATTGGGAGGCCCTATAGAGAGGCCCCAGCTGAACCAGCCAGTACATGATAACCATAACATTAACATCCTGCCCACACACTATTCTCACAGATCTCCTGCAACTATATCAGGCTTATCTCCTCTTGAAAGGAGGATATTGAAGTAATATACATTAGAAACACTCCTACACTTGTTTAATAGTAATATACATTAGAAACACTCCAACACTGGTTTAAGAGAGGTAGGCTCATGTGCTATCTATAGATACAGTAGCCATGTATTTCTGTATGTAATGCTTTTGCATACAGAATGAGAACTTCAGTCTCAGAGAGAGTCCAGAGTCCTGAATAGAGGGCACTCTCTGTTCAAGTCAAGTCATGCTGTAGATGTTTATTTACATTTACATTTTAGTCATTTAGCAGACGCTCTTATCCAGAGCGACTTACAGTTAGTGAATACATTTTTTATTTTATTTTTTTATACTGGTCCCCCGTGGGAATCGAACCCACAACCCTGGTGTTGCAAACGCCATGCTCTATCAACTGAGCTACATCCCTGCCGGCCATTCACTCCCCTACCCTGGACGACGCTGGGCCAATTGTGCGCCGCCCATGAGTCTCCCGGTCGCGGCCGGCTGCGACAGAGCCCGGATTCGAACCAGGATCTCTAGTGGCACAGTTATCAGTGGAACAAGCAGCTAGGGATGAAGTGTCACAACCTATAACCAGAGGAGGAGGCTCTTAGCAACCCAAAACATTTTTACAGTAATAGTCTGTGATTATAAAAATAAGCAAACCCCAGGGGGTGTTAGGAGGATTTGGGGACATTTTCAGAAAATTGGTATGACATTAACCACTTCTTTGAGTCAATAAAAAAGTAAACAATTGTTCACAAAAAAATGAAAAACATAAGCTACAGTGGGGGGAAAAAAGTATTTAGTCAGCCACCAATTGTGCAAGTTCTCCCACTTAAAAAGATGAGAGAGGCCTGTAATTTTCATCATAGGTACACGTCAACTATGACAGACAAAATGGAAAAAAAATTCTCCAGAAAATCACATTGTAGGATTTTTAATGAATTTATTTGCAAATTATGGTGGAAAATAAGCATTAAGTTAACATGAGAAATGTTTGTGTAATATTTCATGTTCATGTTCGTGTGAGAAACCGCTGCGTCTGGCCGCACAGGAAGCAACGACTGGCTGCACAGGAAGTAACTCCATTGTATGCATGTCAGATGTTTTGAGGCTTCCGCTCTTTTTGAGGTAAGACAGTCTGCAAGGCTAGTGTTCTGCTTTCTGTGCGTCAGACACAGGAGGTTAGTAGCATCCCAATTGGGGAGGATGGGCTCGTGGTAATGGCTGGAGTGGAATGAGTGGAATGGTATGAAATACATCAAACACGTGGTTTCTAAGTGTTTGATGCCATCCCATTCCAGCCATTATTATGAGCCGTTCTCCCCTCAGCAGCCTCCACTTATGTTAGATCAACATCTTGTGTAGAAATCTGCAACAACATTTAAAAAAAAGGAATTGTACTGTAGATAAAACTTTTACCATATCCATATAACTCCACACACACATTCACATATCACTCCACACACACATTCACATATCACTGCTGTGAATGTGTGTGTGGAGTGATATGTGAATATGTGTGTGGAGTGAAATGTGAATATGTGTGTGGAGTGATATGTGAATGTGTGTATGGAGATATACAGTATGTGAATGTTACTCAGTTCTGTAGGTGTTGATCTTTTCAGCTCTACCTCCACAGGGTAATGGTCGCTCACCTTCAGGGCCTAATAAAGCATGGTAGTTACATGTTGAGACATAAGCCAGAAGGCTCAACTTTTACATGTCCTGTATTTACATGCCCCTTGAGCAAGGCACTTAACCCTAATTGCTCCTGTAAGTCGCTCTGGATAAGAGCGTCTGCTAAATGACTAAAATGTAAATGTAAGTTAGTGTACTGTTAGCTAGCTGGCTGGCTAGCTAGCTAATGTTACATGTACAGTGGGGAAAAAAAGTATTTAGTCAGCCACCAATTGTGCAAGTTCTCCCACTTAAAAAGATGAGAGAGGCCTGTAATTTTCATCATAGGTACACGTCAACTATGACAGACAAATTGAGAAAAGAAAATCCAGAAAATCACATTGTAGGATTTTTAATGAATTTATTTGCAAATTATGGTGGAAAATAAGTATTTGGTCACCTACAAACAAGCACGATTTCTGGCTCTCACAGACCTGTAACTTCTTCTTTAAGAGGCTCCTCTGTCCTCCACTCGTTACCTGTATTAATGGCACCTGTTTGAACTTGTTATCAGTATAAAAGACACCTGTCCACAACCTCAAACAGTCACACTCCAAACTCCACTATGGCCAAGACCAAAGAGCTGTCAAAGGACACCAGAAACAAAATTGTAGACCTGCACCATGCTGGGAAGACTGAATCTGCAATAGGTAAGCAGCTTGGTTTGAAGAAATCAACTGTGGGAGCAATTATTAGGAAATGGAAGACATACAAGACCACTGATAATCTCCCTCGATCTGGGGCTCCACGCAAGATCTCACCCCGTGGGGTCAAAATGATCACAAGAACTGTGAGCAAAAATCCCAGAACCACACGGGGGGACCTAGTGAATGACCTGCAGAGAGCTGGGACCAAAGTAACAAAGCCTACCATCAGTAACACACTACGCCGCCAGGGACTCAAATCCTGCAGTGCTAGACGTGTCCCCCTGCTTAAGCCAGTACATGTCCAGGCCCGTCTGAAGTTTGCTAGAGTGCATCCAGAAGAGGATTGGGAGAATGTCATATGGTCAGATGAAACCAAAATATAACTTTTTGGTAAAAACTCAACTCGTCGTGTTTGGAGGACAAAGAATGCTGAGTTGCATCCAAAGAACACCATACCTACTGTGAAGCATGGGAATGCAAACATCATACTTTGGGGCTGTTTTTTCTGCAAAGGGACCAGGACGACTGATCCGTGTAAAGGAAAGAATGAATGGGGCCATGTATCGTGAGATTTTGAGTGAAAACCTCCTTCCATCAGCAAGGGCATTGAAGATGAAACGTGGCTGGGTCTTTCAGCATGACAATGATCCCAAACACACCGCCCGGGCAACGAAGGAGTGGCTTCGTAAGAAGCATTTCAAGGTCCTGGAGTCTCCAGATCTCAACCCCATAGATAATCTTTGGAGGGAGTTGAAAGTCCGTGTTGCCCAGCGATAGCCCCAAAACATCACTGCTCTAGAGGAGATCTGCATGGAGGAATGGGCCAAAATACCAGCAACAGTGTGTGAAAACCTTGTGAAGACTTACAAAAAACGTTTGACCTGTGTCATTGCCAACAAAGGGTATATAACAAAGTATTGAGAAACTTTTGTTATTGACCAAATACTTATTTTCCACCATAATTTGCAAATAAATTCATTAAAAATCCTACAATGTGATTTTCTGGATTTTTTTTCCTCATTTTGTCTGTCATAGTTGACGTGTACCTATGATGAAAATTACAGGCCTCTCTCATCTTTTTAAGTGGGAGAACTTGCACAATTGGTGGCTGACTAAATACTTTTTTTCCCCACTGTATGATCTGTGTAGTAATATTATTCGTATCTCAGAGCCATTTGCATTGCTAGTTATAGCCTAATGTTAGCTAGCTTACATTGAACCTGGTTGGTTAGCTACCTGCAGATTCATGCAGGATAGTAACGTTTTGAGTTGGGATTATGGTTCATTGTTTCGCTAGCTACATGTCTAAACTAAAGACTCCACTATGCAAGTAACAATTTCAATAGAATGTTTATGATGTCACTGCGACAACTGTCGATAGACGTAGCTGGTCAATTCGCTCTGGCCATCTACTCCGATTTCAGAGCACTCGTCTGAGTGTGCCAGAGCGCAGAATAACTGAATATTCAACACCCGTTGAATATGGCCGTGTCAGTAAACGTTGGCATAAAAGCGTAATTAAATTGTTGCCAGTAGCACAGTTGCAGTCACCAAATCTCTGGATAACATAAAAACAGCCTAACCAGCTCTGTTAGTGCGAGTCAAATGGTCGAGTGAGCTGTTCTCTCATTTGTGTCTGGAAGTAGCTAGCAAGCTAGCCAACATTAGCCAGTTAGCTTGAGTGCTTGACTGCTGTTGTTAGGTCAGAACGCTCGGATCAACCCTACTTTTCGGCCAGAGCGTCCAGTGTGCGTTCTGAACGCTCAGAGAGCGAAACGCTCAGAATTTAAGAATGGCCAATCCGACAACGCTCTGAGTTTATAAACGCCCAGAGCACACTATGAGCACACTCTGGCACTCCAGATTAAATTAAAGAACACACCCATAGTATAAACCAGCCTTTAGTCTTGAAGTCTTTTTTTGTTTAGTAAATGGCCTCACATGTGAATCCTTAAAGAGATAGGTGGGGCTGAAGCTTAAAGGGTGTGAACGATGCTGAATGGGTGTAGACCAAGAAGAGCTCTCCAGTAGGTACCAAAACATTCAAGGGCATTTTCTCAAAAGTGAGGTTACAATTTATCAACTTTCAAAGCAGAATTACTTTCCCATTGTTCCTCAACTGTGGTGTATGATATGCAATCTAGCTCTGAGTCTCTACTTTTATCCAAAGTAAAAAACACAATTTCAAATGATGTCCTTTTTGGAAAGGTAGGACCCGTCTGCTTGGAAGTCACCCAGAATCAAAATTAGAAACGTGTAATATCTGAAAATGTAACATCAACTGTTCAGAGGAGACTGCGTGAATCAGGCCTTCATGGTTGAATTACTGCAAAAAAACACTACTAAGGGACACCAATAATAAGAAGAGACTTGCTTGGGCCAAGAAACACGGGCAATGGACATTAGACCGGTGGAAATCTGTCCTTTTGTCTGATGAGTCCAAATTTGAGATTTTTGGTTCCAACCGCCATGTCTTTGTGAGATGCAGAGTAGGTGAATGGATGATCTCCGCATGTGTGGTTCCCACCATGAAGCATGGAGGAGGAAGTGTGATGGTGTGGGGGTGCTTTGCTGGTGACACTGTCTGTGATTTATTTAGAATTCAAGGCACACTTAGCCAGCATGGCTACCACAGCATTCTGCAGCAATACGCCATCCCATCTGGTTTGCACTTAGTGGGACTATCATTTGTTTTTCAACAGGACAATGAACCAACACACCTTCAGGCTGTGTAAGGGCTATTTGACCAAGAAGGAGAGTGATGGAGTGCTACATCAGATGACCTGGCCTCCACAATCACCTGACCTCAACCTAATTGAGATGGTTTGGGATGAGTTGGACCGCAGAGTGAAGGAAAAGCAGCCAACAAGTGCTCAGCATATGTTGGAACTCCTTCAAGACTGTTGGAAAAGCATTCCAGGTGAAGCTGGTTGATAGAATGCCAAGAGTGTGCAAAGCTGTCATCAAGGCAAAGGGTGGCTACTTTGAAGAATCTAAAATAGAAAATATATTTCGATTTGTTTAAGACTTATTTGGTTACTACGTAATTCCATATGGGTTATTTCGTAGTTTTGATGTATTCACTACTATTCTAGGGGGTGCTGCAGCAAAAGCTTCCAGAATGTTTTAGGCAAATGTCAACAGATCTGGTTACATCCTTTTACAAGCTCAGACATGCTCAGGATTACCTGAGTTACTGTAGGTATCGGTACAGAATATTGTAAGGAGAAGAGGTTTACAGTAGTAGAATGTTTTCTGTGATTCTTGCACTGATGCCTAACTTCCAGTTAACACATTTATTTTTCCATTCTGTTCTGTCACGCCCTGGCTCTGGGGACTCTTAAAAGGGTGTGGACTTGTTATGTTTAGTTGTCTATGGATGTTCTAGATTGTGTGTATTTATGTTGGCCAGGGTGGTTCCCAATCAGAGACAGCTGTGGCTCGTTGTCTCTGATTGGGACCATACTTAGGCAGCCTGTTTTGCACTGTTTATTGTGGGATCTTGTTCCGTATGGTTTGTTGTATTACCTAGGACTTCACGTATCGTTTTGTTGTTTTTGTTCATGTGTACACTTCAATAAGAGTATGTACGCCTATCACACTGCGCCTTGGTCCGCTGCTCATAACGATCGTGACAGTTCAAATACTTCCAAAACCTCTTAGCATGATCATTTGAACAGAAGGCTTAGAGAGAATTATCTCTGGAGAGTTGGCTACATTTCCCAAAATTCTTTATCCCCTAGCCTTTTAATGAAAAGCAAAACAAGAATCAATACAAGTATTTCAAAGAGCAGAGAGTTTTGGAATCATCAACATACACATGATGGAATACCTAATAAATGTCAATAGACTTCACTTACACATGAAGAGATGATAGGCTCTATGATGTTGTGATGCAGTAAAAAAAAAAAAAGTGGTACCTTGTTTCACAATGAACAAGGACTTATAATGACCACCTGTCACCTGATTGGCTGAAACTTGTGTGTGAGCCAAGCTGCCAAGCACAGCCCCTGGTTATTTGTGAGGCCCTACAACAAGGATCATCAACTAGATTCAGCCGCGGGTCGATTCTATCTTGAGCGGATGGTCGGGGGGCCGGAACATAATTACAAATAATTTGTAGATTGCAAATTGACCGCAAGAAGCCCAAACAGATATAATATTTGACTAAAACATAATCATTTCAAACCTTGCTTTCACGTGTCTCTCTATTATGGGAAAACTTGGGAACAAATTTCCCAAATTAAAATCACTTGGAGCTGATATCCTTTTGTTTTTACAGTTTTTATGTCCAACTATGAAAATAAAAATAGAAATAAAGATTTTATTTTTTATTTTTTTTTGCTCAGAAAACTTGTGAAAGAAAACCGGGCCCTATAGGCCCAGCTGAACCAGCCAGTACATGATAACCATAACATCAACACCAGTCCTACCACAATGTCCCTGCCCACATACCTTTCTCACTGATCTCCTGCAACTACAGGAGCTACAGTGCCAAAAGTATTCATCCCCCTTGGCGTTTGTCCTATTTTGTTGCATTACAACCTGTAATTTAAATGGATTTTTATTTGGATTTAATGTAATGGACATACACAAAATAGTCCAAATTGGTGAAGTGAAAAGAAAAAAATAACTTGTTTCAAAAAATTCGAAAAAAATTAATTACGGAAAAGTGGTACGTGCATATCTATGAAGCCCCTAAATAAGATCTGGTGCAACCAATTACCTTCAGAAGTCACGTAATTAGTTAAATAAAGTCCACCTGTGTGCAATCTAAGTGTCACATGATCTCAGTATATATACACCTGTTCTGAAAGGCCCCAGAGTCTGCAACACCACTAAGCAAGGGGCACCACCAAGCAAGCGGCACCATGAAGAGCTCTCCAAACAAGTCAGGGACAAAGTTGTTGAGAAGTACAGATCAGGGTTGGGTTATAAAAAAATATCAAAAACGTTGAACATCCCACAGAGCACCACAACAAACCTGCCAAGTCCATATGTCTGGCGCAAACCCAACACCTCTCATCACCCCGAGAACACCATCCCCACAGTGAAGCATGGTGGTGGCAGCATCATGCTGTGGGGATGTTTTTCATCGGCAGGGACTGGGAAACTGGTCAGAATTGAAGGAATGATGGATGATGCTAAATACAGGGAAATTCTTGAGGGAAACCTTGTTTCAGTCTTCCAGAGATTTGAGACTGGGACGGAGGTTCCAGCAGGACAATGACCCTAAGCATACTGCTAAAGCAACACTCGAGTCTCCCGAGTGGCGCAGTGGTCTAAGGCACTGCATCGCAGTGCTAGCTGTGCCATTAGAGATCCTGGTTCGTATCCAGGCTCTGTCGTAGCCGGCCGCGACCGGGAGACCCATGGGGTGGCGCACAATTGGTCCAGAGTAGGGGAGGGAATGGCCGGCAGGGATGTAGCTCAGTTGGTAGAGCATGGCGTTTGCAACGCCAGGGTTGTGGGTTCGATTCCCACGGGGGGCCAGTATATAAAAATAAAATAATGTATGCACTAACTGTAAGTCGCTCTGGATAAGAGTGTCTGCTAAATTACTAAAATGTAAATTAGTGGTTTAAGGGGAAACATTTAAATGTCTTGGAATGGCCTAGTCAAAGCCCAGACCTCAATCCAATTGAGAATCTGTGGTATGACTTAACGATTGTTGTACACCAGCGGAACCCATCCAACTTGAAGGAGCTGGAGCAGTTTTTCCTTGAAGAATGGGAAAAAATCCCAGTGGCTAGATGTGCCAAGCTTATAGAGACATACCCCAAGAGACTTGCAGCTGTAATTGCTGCAAAAGTTGGCTCTACAAAGTATTGACTTTGGGGGGTGAATAGTTATGCACGCTCAAGTTTTCTGTTTTTTTTGGTCTTATTTCTTGTTTGTTTCACAAAACAAAATATTTTGCATCTTCAAAGTGGTAGGCATGTTGTGTAAATCAAATGATACAAACCCCCAAAAAATCCATTTTAATTCCAGGTTGTACGGCAACAAAATAGGAAAAATCCCAGGGGGGTGAATACTTTCGCAAGCCACTGTATAGACCGTAAAGGTCAGGATAAACCTCGAGATTATTCCTACTCTAACGTTACAAAATAATCCTCTTGTTTAGGGCCTGTTGCTAACATGTCAACAGTGTTGGGGAAGCTAGTCTGAAAATATAGTTTACCAAGCTACCAATTACTTCACACTGGAAGAAGTTAAGCTACAATTAAAGTTAACTTTTTACGAAAAATATAGTTTACTTAACTAAAGTTACTTTGAAAAAATAGTTCACTACATCCAAACTACTTCCTGATTTTTTTTTTTTATCTAAATCTGAAATGTCATAGACTACAAATCGCTAGAACAGATCACTCTGGAGTGTAATTTTAATTTTAATTTGAAATGTAACCTTTATTTAACTACGCAAGTCAGTTAAGTTAACAAATTGTTATTTACAATGACGGCCTACAAAGAGACAAAAGGCCTCCTGCGGGGACGGGGGCTGGGATTAAAAATAAAAATGTAGGACAAAACACACATCACGACAAGAGAAACACCCCAACAGTACATAAAGAGAGACCTGAGACAACAACCCAGCATAGCAGCAACACACGACAACACAACAAGGTAGCAACCCAACATGACAACAACATGGTAGCAACACAACATGGCAGCAGCACAACATGGTAGCAGCACAAGACATGGTACAAACATTACTGGGCACAGACAACAGCACATAGGGCAAGAAGGTAGCGTCAACAATACATCACGCGAAGCAGCCACAAGTGTCAGTAAGAGTGTCCATGATTTAGTCTTTGAATGAAGAGATGGAGATAAAACTGTCCAGTTTGAGTGTTTTTTGCAGCTCGTTCCAGTCGCTAGCTGCAGCAAACTGAAAAGAGGATCGACCCAGGGATGTGTGTGCTTTGGGGACCTTTAACAGAATGTGACTGGCAGAATGGGTGTTGTAATAGTATAATAATAATATGCCATTTAGCAGACGCTTTTATCCAAAGCGACTTACAGTCATGCGTGCATACATTTTTTTTGTGTATGGGTGGTCCCGGGGATCGAACCCACTACCTTGGCATTACAAGCGCCGTGCTCTACCAGCTGAGCTAAAGAGGATGAGGGCTGCAGTAGGTATCTCAGATAGGGGGGAGTGAGGCCTAAGAGGGTTTTATAAATAAGCAAATTTAGCAATTTAGCCTAGTAAACACAAAAACTATGTTTCAAGTGAGAATTAGGCAGGTCTGATTCCGAAAAATAAAGGAAATTCTTACCTATTTCACCCATATTTTATTTTATTTTTGTAAAAAACTAAATAATGTGTAGTTCCAGTAGTTAGCAACATCGCTACATGGCGAAAAAGTAATTAACTACTGAAAACACTACCAAGAGTTGAATTTAGCTCAACTATCACCAAGCTACTGAACAATGTAAACTATATGTAGTTCACTACTCCCCAACACTGCATGTCCACACATGTATTGTTTTTATTTACATGGAATGCCATCCCAGTCATGGCATGTTGGAACTTGCCCTGATGATCAGAGGGGGCCAAAAGAAACAGGGGCCCAGTAGACTAGGTTGGTCTAGTGGTCTAAGCCTCTGCAACACATACAGTGAGGGAAAAAAATTTATTTGATCCCCTGCTGATTTTGCAGGGGATCGAATACTTTTTTCCCTCACTGTATACCACTGGCCTGCTGGAGCGTGGGGTTTGAATCCAGCCCACTGCTATTTCAGCACACTCTCCTCTCTTTCTATCCTGTCCAATAAACAGGAACAAAATATATATGGAAGGAGTGGGACTGCCCCAGTCCTTAAAGGCCTAGTGCAGTCAAAAACCTAGATTTTCCTGTATTATATACAGGTGCAGCTCAATAAATTAGAATATTGTGGAAAAGTTAAGTAATTTCAATAATTCAATTGACAAAGTGAAACTCATATATATCGTGGATTAATTACACAAAAAGTGAAATAGTTCAAGCCTGTATTTGTTTTAATCTTGATGATTACGGCTTACAGCTCATGAAAACCCCAAATTCAGTATCTCAGAAAATTAGAATATGACATAAGACCAGTGAAAAAAGGAAATGTAATACAGACATGTCGGCCTTCTGAAAAGTATGTTCTTGTACATGCAGTCAGTACTTGGTTGGGGCTCCTTTTGCATGAATCACTGCATCTAAGCAGCGTGGCATGGATTCGATCAGCCTGTGGCACTGCTGAGGTGTTATGGAAGCCCAGGTTGCTTCAATAGCGGCCTTCAGCTCGTCTGCATTGTTGGGTCTCGTGTCTCTCATCTTCCTCTTGACAATACCCCATGAATTCTCTATGGAGTTCAGATCAGGCGAGTTTGCTGGCCGATCAAGCACAGTAATCCAATGGTCATTGAACCAGGTATTGGTACCTTTGGCAGTGTGGGCAGGTGCCAAGTCCTGCTGGAAAATTAAATCAGCATCTCCATAATGCTTGTCAGCAGAAGGAAGCATGAAGTGCTCTAACATTTCCTGGTAGACGACTGAGTTGACTTTGGACTTGATGAAACACAGTGGACCTACACCTCAGAAGATGACATGGCTCCCCAAATCATCACTGACTGTGGAAACTTCACACTGGACTTCAAGCAACTTGGATTCTGTGCCTCTCCACTCTTCCTCCAGACTCTGGGACCTTGATTGCCAAATGAATTGCAAAATGTACTTTCATCTGAAAAGAGGACTTTGGACCACTGAGTGACAGACCAGTTATTTTTCTCCTTAGCCCAGGTAAGACGCTTCTGACATTGCCTCTGGTTCAGGAGTGGCTTGACACGAGGAATGCGACAGTTGTAGCCCATTTCCTGGATACGTCTGTGCGTGGTGGCTCTTGATGCACTGACTCCTGCCTCAGTCCACTTCTTGTGAAGCTCCCCCACATTTTTGAATGGCCTTTGCTTGACAATCCTCTCAAGGCTCCAATTATCCCTGTTGCTTGTGCACCTTTTCCTACCACACTTCTTCCTTCCACTCGACTTTCCATGAATATGGAATGCCATCCCAGTCATGGCATGTTGGAACTTGCCCTGATGATCAGAGGGGGCCAAAAGAAACAGGGGCCCGGTAGCCTAGGTTGGTCTAGTGGTCTAAGCTTCTGCAACACATACAGTGAGGGGAAAAAAGTATTTGATCCCCTGCTGATTTTGCAGGGGATCAAAAACTTTTTTCCCTCACTGTATACCACTGGCCTGCTGGAGCGTGGGGTTTGAATCCAGCCCACTGCTATTTCAGCACACTCTCCTCTCTTTCTATCCTGTCCAATAAGCATGAACAAAATATATATGGAAGGAGTGGGACTGCCCCAGTCCTTAAAGGCCTAGTGCAGTCAAAAACGAGATTTTCCTGTGTTATATACAGTGGGGAGAACAAGTATTTGATACACTGCCGATTTTGCAGGTGTTCCTACTTACAAAGCATGTAGAGGTCTGTAATCTTTATCATAGGTACACTTCAACTGTGAGAGACGGAATCTAAAACAAAAATCCAGAAAATCACATTGTATGATTTTTAAGTAAATCATTTGCATTTTATTGCATGACATAAGTATTTGATCACCTACCAACCAGTAAGAATTCCGGCTCTCACAGACCTGTTAGTTTTTCTTTAAGAAGCCCTCCTGTTCTCCACTCATTACCTGTATTAACTGCACCTGTTTGAACTTGTTACCTGTATAAAAGACACCTGTCCACACACTCAGTCAAACAGACTCCAACCACTCCACAATGGCCAAGACCAGAGAGCTGTGTAAGGACATCAGAGATAAAATTGTAGACCTGCACAAGGCTGGGATGGGCTACAGGACAATAGGCAAGCAGCTTGGTGAGAAGGCAACAACTGTTGGCGCAATTATTAGAAAATGGAAGAAGTTCAAGATGACGGTCAATCACCCTCGGTCTGGGGCTCCATGCAAGATCTCACCTTGTGGGGCATCAATGATCATGAGGAAGGTGAGGGATCAGCCCAGAACTACACGGCAGGACCTGGTCAATGACCTGAAGAGAGCTGGGACCACAGTCTCAAAGAAAACCATTAGTAACACACTACGCCGTCATGGATTAAAACCCTGCAGCGCACGCAAGGTCCCCCTGCTCAAGCCAGCGCATGTCCAGGCCTGTCTGAAGTTTGCCAATGACCATCTGGATGATCCAGAGGAGGAATGGGAGAAGGTCATGTGGTCTGATGAGACAAAAATATAGCTTTTTGGTCTAAACTCCACTCGCCGTGTTTGGAGGAAGAAGAAGGTTGAGTACAACCCCAAGAACACCATCCCAACCGTGATGCATGGAGGTGGAAACATCATTCTTTGAGGATGCTTTTCTGCAAAGGGGACAGGACGACTGCACCGTATTGAGGGGACGATGGATGGGGCCATGTATCGCGAGATCTTGGCCAACAACCTCCTTCCCTCAGTAAGAGCATTGAAGATGGGTTGTGGCTGGGTCTTCCAGTATGACAACGACCCGAAACACACAGCCAGGGCAACTAAGGAGTGGCTCCGTAAGAAGCATCTCAAGGTCCTGGAGTGGCCTAGCCAGTCTCCAGACCTGAACCCAATAGAAAATCTTTGGAGGGAGCTGAAAGTCCGTATTGCCCAGTGACAGCCCCGAAACCTGAAGGATCTGGAGAAGGTCTGTATGGAGGAGTGGGCCAAAATCCCTGCTGCAGTGTGTGCAAACCTGGTCAAGACCTACAGGAAATGTATGATCTCTGTAATTGCAAACAAATGTTTCTGTACCAAATATTAAGTTCTGCTTTTCTGATGTATCAAATACTTATGTCATGCAATAAAATGCAAATTAATTACTTAAAAATCATACAATGTGATTTTCTGGATTTTTGTTTTAGATTCCGTCTCTCACAGTTGAAGTGTACCTATGATAAAAAATTACAGACCTCTACATGCTTTGTAAGTAGGAAAACCTGCAAAATCGGCAGTGTATCAAATACTTGTTCTCCCCACTGTATATACTGTATTTCCACACTATGAGGTTGGAATAATACTGTGAAATTGTTAAAATTATGGTAAATACTTTTTTGTGTAAGAGCTGTGTAGTGTATTGACAATACGATGGTGTTAAATGTTTTTAAATGGAACTGAAGGAATGTTGTTTATGGTAGTATCAAGAGGGAATGTTTTAGGTGTAATACCACATATCACCGACAGGAGGTGGGTTGTAGACAGGGGAGACTGGTGATTGGCCAGAAGAGGGGGCATCAGGGTTTATAAATAGGGGTTAAACGATGAGACGTTAGAACGGCCATAACAATCTGACGAGTCGTTCTCCGGACAACGCGTGTCTGTAATTTATGCTGTAACCTCGTGGTATGAATAAAACTTCTAACATGATGCAGCATAACGGACTCTTTGTTGACAGCAATAATTGCCACCATTCATCATATACGACATAATGGCGCCCAACGTGGGGCTTGGGTTTGCGTCTCTTCCTTGTTTCAGTCAATCGCTGGGCTAACTCTCTCTGAGGCATGGAAAGGGTGAGTGTTCTTACCGCTTCGGAGTTTGTTAGATTGGATATGACTTGTGTACACTGAAGGGATGTTCCATTATAACCTGGCCTCAGGTGGCGGTGTTGCTGGTCGACTAGAGTCTGCTAAAATTTATTCCATTGGAAGCGGCAGTTAATTGGAAGCATTTAGAGCATTAAACGGTAGGATTTAAGTATTGAAAGTGTATGGTCCATTGGTAACGGGTGACAATGGTTGGTAAATTCAGATATGCGCATTCTTTAGGGCACTGGACCGCTTCAAGACCCCGAGGGGGCCATTTTAGATAATGGGCTGGCAAATCCGTGTGTACGATAGAATGTATATTCGGTGGGTTTCTTTTTTTTAAAGAGAGCTCGGATTAATGAGGTTTATCTGATTGTGATTATGATTTGACTCTCGTCCGACGGGATGTTTGATTGGATCTGATTTCTCGGTGTAATGGTCATTAGTCTCGGCAACAAAAACGGTAGGAGAAATAGGTTAAAAATAAATAGGCCAGTGCAGGGTATGTTTCTGTGTAGTAGGCTGCAGTTGGCTAGAGGCTGAAGCTAAGGCTGGATTGTTTTGGGCCACGTGGTAAATCGTTGCTCAGGCTAATCTTTGTAAGGCTAAAGTGTGAATCATGCTATAGTGTACCTTAGGCTAAGCTAAATGCTAATGCTACAGGCTAATTGTGTTGTGTGCTACATGTTAACGTATCCTTAGAGATTCCGTTGCGACGGGTGAAAGTCTCTTAAACTTGTTTATGTGTTTGTAAGTCAGGTTATATGTTTTGTGAGCGCTGTTAAATGTTGTTTGACTATAAGGGGGGAAATGGGGAATTACAGCTGGACTGGTATTCTGTTTGGAGAGAGAGAGTAGAGAATCTTCCTTTCACGGTGAAAGTGTAGTGAGGAATGATATTTGCGCATGCGTTTAATTTTGCGACACTACAGTACCAAACGTGGGAGTTGGAGTTTATGGCACGAGATTAGGGAACGTTTTGTTTTACGGCACCATGAGGGGATGCTGAGACTCAAGTGAGGTTAAAATGATATTTGCGCATGTGTGATTTTACGGGGCTAAAAACTACAACATGTGGTTATGTGCTAAGCCTACAAAGCACGGCATTATGGGTAAGGGTCATAGGTCCCATGTGGGGGGTTTTTTGGGGAAAAATCTCTTAGGTGTTAAACGGCTGTTGTTCGAACGGGAAACTATTTGGCGATATGTAGTAAAGTTATAAATCAAATATATGTTGACGGAGTATAATTAATTAAATTAAAAGACGATTAAAATTAAATGAAATGTTTTGGAGCGATCTATGTAATAAATGATATTTGCGCATGCGTGGGATTCTGCAAAACAACACATGGGTTAAACTGCAGGGGGAGACAGAGGAACACAGACGACGGAACAAATAGGCACAAGGAGAGTTTAACACGAAGTTTACACGGCGGTGGGTTAAGATGAAACTTGTTTTGGGACCTATTGAATTTATAAATTAAATATATGGTGGCGGATTATAATAGAGTGAATTAAATAATTAAATGACGGATTAAAATCAAAATGTTTTTGGGCGATCTATAATTAGTCCTGAGTTAAAGTTTTAGAGTGAATGTAGAACGAACGAATATTGAATGGTTGGAAACACTCAGTGATGGCATTAACTATTAAAAGCTGTTTCTGTGTCTTTGTCCCTTGTCATGAGAGACAGGAGAGAGGGGGAGCGAGGAGATACAGGAAGTGATCACGTGACGCGGTGGAGGGATCAAATCATCAAACAGGTTACTGTTACAAGATATGTGAGTTTATGACGATTTTGCATAGGCTTGGCAAATACTATTTCATTAAAAATTGCATTTTGGATGCTCTGTGTATCACTGGGGTTTAATTACAGTTGGGTTGGGAATCAAGGACTGACATTATTCTTTAAATTTAAGATAATTAGGTGCTTATAGTGCAAGAGCTAATAGAGCAAGGGGTTATGGGAATTGGAGTATTGAAGGGATAGAGGCTTTGTTTTTGGGATTGCTTTAAAGTTGACTAATTTACTTGCAGTTGATGGGTTGTGGTAAGATAGCTAACCCTAATTGATATTGGTGACATAGGAATAGGAATTGGGGTTAATTATTCAGGATTGTTAATGGATTTGTTTAGGTTATATTAAGAATTTGAGGGGGGAAGTCATAGCCATAGGCTATACAGTCTAAAATAACATAGGTTACAATAAAGGAATATAAAGGGTTGATATAGGGGAAAATTGACTAAAATAGTAATTATTTAACTAAGGTAGTGTTAGGAGAGACTAATGGCAGATGTTAGTACACCTTTCTCACATACGGATTCAGCACAAAGACACCCACCTTACGAGAAGGAAGCTTTCAGTGATCATCTAGCATGGTGATTATGGCATCAGAGATGAAGACGAATACGAGCAGAAACGACGATGAAGATGAATTCAAAACTCCAGAAGTAAGAAGAACCGACATGTCTGGAAACGAAGAGAAGGAGGTTCAGAAAGATGAAGGAGAAGAGGATGATGGAGAATGAGAGTGATTGATGAGAGGTCATGGGTGGAGGTGACTCTGTGATCAGAGGGAAGTGGCAAGAGAGGAAAGAAGAAATGGATACTAGAGATTTGATCTCTGATGGAAGTTGAAGATGAAGAAAGCGATGAAGATTTGGAGATTAAAGGTGCTTTATTTTCAAGAGGAGTTTGTCCTACAAGGACTGGCACAGAAGATGATGGAAGATGATATTTCAAGAACAGAACTTAGAAGATAACCTTTTGAAGAATACTGATAGGTCCACAACGAGAAGAACTGGACGAAGAAAACTCAATCAAATACAACTTATAACTGGTGGTGGAGAAGAAGAAAAGTATGAAGAATCAGAGTGAACCAAATCAACAATCACTGTTACAGCTTCAACTGAACAATATCAAATGCAATTGTACCAGCAAAGGGGGTACCAGATGTTCCCTATCCACAGCAACAAGTCAGGAGGAAACAAGAGAAAATTTTTAAGGAAGATACAGGAGCAAGTGAAGATCACCTGTTCTCCAGGTGAACACTAAATATTCTAGAGTGCCTAGAATATCCAGAAGGGGGTATCAGCTGATAGCATCGATTAGAGAAGAAGAGAAAATAGCCAACAATTGAAGTAAAAACAACCGACCATTAGAAGTGATAGTGAATAGGGGAAAAACTTATCTGGGTTCAGCCTAAAGAGGTTAAACATATCACTCTGTAAAATAAACTAATTAGGTTAGGATAGGGATTTGAAGTAGTAAAACAGTTTACTCTTCGGGAATCAATTGAGCTCTGCTATAGAAGTCAAATAGGAATTACAATAGACATACTAATATTAGGACAATAGATCAAGGATATTGTGGGAAGAGATGCATGGTGTAAATTGAAGTGTTCGATCAGAGGCACACTGGACGACTGACTGTCTGGTGGAATATTTTAAGAAGTGGGGTGTTTGGGAATCAGTTGCTTAAAAGATAATATCATAGGAAGGATGATAATGTATTAGATTGCCTGTTAGACAATCTGTCTGGGAAAAAAAAACTTAATAGGGGTGACTGTTATTTTGGGTTATATTCTTATACTAAGAGATTTGAGGTTAGGCTAAAAGGTGTTTAGTCGGTTTTGCCAAGTCTGTGTGTAATGAGTCAGAAGCAGGTGGGGAATTCCCAATCACGTATTCTAAAATTGGTGGGGAAGGAATTTTGTCAATAAATCAGTGGAAAAAGGTTTGTTTAAAGGTTAGGAGAAGATTAGATTAAAATAAGTTAGGAGAACTAGGGGTGAAGGAACTCTGAGACAGTGAGCTAAGTTCAAAGTTAGTAGTAAGAGAGAGAGAGAACAGTAATGAATGACACTTTAGAATAGGAAGATCAAGGTAATTGTGGGTACTTTTTGTTATAATCAAAAGGTTTAAAGTTTAGAGGTAGAACTGAAAGGGGGAAAAAGTGACACTAGTGGTGATGGATGGAAGTACAAGTAAAGAGTTCAGAGCTTTGGGATGAGGTAGTAACAATAATGACATCACCACGTGAGTCTATTAAAACAACAGTGAGAAGTAATTTAACTCTTTCAACATTGATAGTTATTAAAGCCATAAATATAGCGCATTTGATTATAAGGGTTCAGCACCAATTATAGGGGGAAAATACTGTTATTAGAGTTAGGATAATAATAATAATAATATGCCATTTAGGATGATGACGTTTCTTTCACAGAGAGAGAGAGATAATTAGGGAGAATAAGTATTGTTAGCAGGATCAGAAGTAGAAGCTGTTGCACTTAGTCAAATAAGGGATTATTTTGTGTAAGGTTACAGATAAAGATCAGGGAGAATATGTGTACTTATCTAGTGAAAGCATAGAAATTTGTTCCGGTTAAGAATTATTGGTTAAAGGGCTATGTAATTTGTAAGGTGATGCTTATAATGGAAGATTTGAAGTCTGTAAAACTTTCCACAGTCACAGAGGGAGTTAAGGATAAGTTTATTACAGTAGTCACTCCAACAGGGAATAATCGAATAGGATGTTGGTAGTTTCCCACTAGAGGAAATTAAGGGTTTTAATTCATCAACTAAATCAACAACGTTAATGGTAACTTTGGGAAGGGATTAATGATACGATGGTAATAGCAAATGTAGGAAGGATGACGACAACTTTTCTGAAATTAGAGGTAGCAAGAGGGACTCAGGAGGTTATGGAAAATAGGAGGGCAGAGAGAGAGCAATATAGATTAATCTGAAATGGAGAAGAGAGATTCATCATGGAAGCTGCAGGATGAGGTCTTTTGATTTTGATGACGGAGGGGGGGGGGGCATCTGATCAGTGCTGCTCGTTCCTCTGTTGTGAAAATTAGAGATAGATTAACTCATTCTGTAAGAATCAGTGAGGAATCTTGAGGGTTGATGTCTGTTGGGGATGCCAGCCCAAGACGTGTTGGACGGTTGCGCAGCCTCTAGCGGGTCTGGGTCAGGGTTATGCTTTGTCATGACTGTGGTATCGGCAACAGTCATTGACAGATAACATAATGTAGTTGTCAGAACAGTAGGGTTTAAGTGTTCTGGGGTAAAGGGATTACCCTATGGGAATTGTTAGATGGAAAGTAAGGTCAGGTAACAGTGGAAACCTGAAGTATTCAGGTGAAACATTGAGGGCTAAAAGTTATTGTTGTTATAATAAAACATATGAGGTAAGGGGTATGTTTATGGGAATATTATATTGGGATGTTATATGATAACTTTGGATAAGCATGAACATAAGGTTAGAGATGACAAATATAATGTAATTTTTATGTACCAGGTAGTAGAAAAGCAGGACTTTGATGGTTAAATGATTAGCTTTTGACTGACAATGTGACTATTGGGAATTTTAGAGATATTTAGGGGTTTGGGGGTGATAAAGCATCTATATTCTTACATTATGGAGGGATAGGATTTTGGTATGTGTCAACGTTGAAGCTTCCATATGAGGCTTTTACTATTAAAAGAGAGTTAGCACCGAACACAGCTAAATCTAGGGTTAAAAAGGGTGACATGGCTACATGTCATAGACTCATTCTCCAATGGTAGGCTTGGAGTCTAAGGGAGAAGGGGGACCTCTTCCATGATATGGTGTAACATTTGGGAGATTTGAGAGGATTTGGTTGCAAGCTCAATTAGGCCAGTAGGGGCAGTGATGGGTCAGATTTTAGTTTCAGCTTTGATAACACTGTGTAAGATGTTTGTACTGACTTTGGAGAAAGTTATGAGATTGAGATAGGTTGGAGAAGTGGTGCCTGGAGACAACACTCAGATGCCGGTGATGACTGTTCCTGATCTTGATAAAGATGGACAAGTGGAACTGATGGATAAATATCCTTTTTGATTATTTGATCATTTTATTTTTATTGTTTCAAGGAAAACATTTTGTAGGCTGATTTTAATATGATTTTAGAATGATTTTCTGAATAAAGGGGGGAATGGATAATGTGATTCATACATCATTGATATGTCATTTTTATATTCTTTTAAATTGATGTGGAGGTTTAATTTGAAAATGTTGTTTTGCAAAGGATACTGTTTGGTCGTTTCTTTTCATTCCAGAAGCATTTGGGGGAACATGTGACTCAAACAAAGACAATATGAAGGGACAATATGACTGGAGGAGATGAAACAAGGAGGGTGTGGCTGATTCCATCATCAACGATGCAGTGGAAGTCGAGATTGGAGGAGGAGAATACGGAGGAGATGAAGTGTAGTGGACTACATTCCAGTGTCTGCAATGAAATATAGACATATTTGATGTGTAATACATAATTGTGTCATATTCTTAGGTATTGATTTTAGTAGAATGATGTTTGATGTTATTGAATGCAGATGAGGATCTTAGATGCTTTTGTTTATTTCGATGGGGTTTAGGGACAGAAGGTCTAGGAAGGGAGAGATTCATTGTACGATTCGATGGGTTGACCAGCCGTACAATGGATATTTCTGGATAGGATTTTGTTTAAAGGGGAAACATGTGTATTTAATGGCATCATAGTTTCAAATGTCTTAACATGATTTATGAGTTTATCTGGAGTACTGCGGTGGTTGCCTGGGGCAGAGGGACCGTGAGAGAATTTTACTGTCTTGATTGATTGATGGATGGATGGATTTGGAACAAAGGTTGCCGGACAGGTTTTTCGCTCTCACACTCCATAAAGATTTATTCATAATTCATAGTAATGTGTTCACACCTCATAAACAGTTTGTTCATAATTCATAGTAATGTGTTCACACTTCATAAACAGTTATTCATATGTCATAGAAAGGTATTTTACATTCTAGAGGAGAATGTTTTTGGGTTTAAGGTTAAAGATACTCAATGAGATAAGTTGTTACTAGTCATAATCTTATTCTGTTTGGTTTCGAGACGTTTAGTTCGTCTCGAAAGGGGGGAATGTAGTGTATTGACAATACGATGGTGTTAAATGTTTTTAAATGGAACTGAAGGAATGTTGTTTATGGTAGTATCAAGAGGGAATGTTTTAGGTGTAATACCACATATCACCGACAGGAGGTGGGTTGTAGACAGGGGAGACTGGTGATTGGCCAGAAGAGGGGGCATCAGGGTTTATAAATAGGGGTTAAACGATGAGACGTTAGAACGGCCATAACAATCTGACAAGTCGTTCTCCGGACAACGCGTGTCTGTAATTTATGCTGTAACCTCGTGGTATGAATAAAACTTCTAACATGATGCAGCATAACGGACTCTTTGTTGACAGCAATAATTGCCACCATTCATCATATACGACAGCTGTTTGAAAAGACCGCCTGAAATATTTCAGCCTGTTTTGGTGGGACGGAGTTTTGGCCTTCCATGGTGACATCACCATGCGGTAAATGTGTTAATAGACCAATAAGAAAGAGAGTTCCAAACCTCTTTGCCAATAACAGCTAGTTATTAGTTTCCCCTCCACACTCAGAGCATTCCCAGACAGCTATACTTGTTTCATTCCGAACCATTTTCATATAAAACAATCCCAGTGAGCTACTTAATAGTTAACCAGAAATGTGATATTAAGATTGATGAAAAAAAAACGTTAATAAGAAGGCCTTAGATACACCGGGACCAGATGGCAGGTCCCCAAGACTAATGGTCACTCTGGATCCAATAATAACACCTTCACTAACTCAAATACTTTTTTGGTGCACTATACACACGACAGTCTATACCTGGTCTCTAAGGGGCCCGATTCCGACCCGAGTTAAGCCTGGGTAAATGGCACGGAATTCCCTTTCTACGCACTTTTCTCTCTACCTTTATTCTGACCCTGGAACTGAAGCATGAGAATAGCATGTTTTTCACCCGCTAGTCATGTTGGGTGGACATCAAATAAATGAAGGTGTGGCGGAGGTGTGTCTACAGATACACCGTATTCTGGCTGAATTCCCCTCATAATTCCACCATCTTTACGCGCGATGAAACGATGAATAAGGTCGAGCAACCTGTCGGTTCCAAGTGGAACAAAAATCTACTTTCTTCTTTTCCAATAGAAATAACAGCATTCTCCATGCACTGTAATTTACAACTTGATAAGAGCTATCGATAAGAGCTAGGTAAATGAGTGATCTGTTTGGATAAGGGAATTATAAATATAAATTACACTTATTTTAGATCTATTTCACCTTATAATCACTGGAGACAAATGTGAAACCAGTCACATGGTAGCAAACTGAAGCATATCAACATATTAACCTTACCGCAGTAAAGTTAATGAAATGCCGGCCTTATAACTTGCGGATATGAAATGTGGAGACAGCACAGTGTCTGTGTCAAAGTGACACAAATGTAGATGCAGAAAGTGCTATCTGATAAAGTTTTAGCCACCACCGAGGTATGGAGGAAGAGAGAGGGTTATACACTGAGTGTACAAAACATTAAAAACACCTTCTCTTTCCATGATATAGACTGACCAGGGGAATCCAGGTGAAAGCTATGATCCCTTATTGATGTCACATGTTAAATCCACTTCAATCAGTGTAGATGAAGGGGAGGAGACAGGTTAAAGAAGGATTTTTAAGTCTTGAAACAATTGAGACATGGATTGTGTACATGTGCCATTTAGACAGGGAATGGGCAAGACAAAATATTTAAGTGTCTTTGAATTGGGTATGGTAGTAGGTGCCAGGCGCACTGTTTGTGTCAAGAACTGCAACGTTGCTGGGTTTTTCACGCTCAAACGTTTCCCGTGTGTATCAAGAATGGTCCACCACTCAAAGGACATCCAGCCAACTTGACACAACTGTGGAAAGCATTGGAGTCAACATGGGCCAGCATCCCTGTGGAATTCTTTCAACACCTTGTAGAGTCCATGCCCCGACGAATTGAGGCTGTTCTGAGAGCGAAATGGGAAGGTGTTCCTAATGTTTGGTATACTCAGTGTATAGGGCAGTTCAGGTCAGACAAGGGTCTCTCTGAAGCTGATTTCTGCTGTTTACTTAAGGCATCAGAGCATCCTTTGGCTCCTGGGTACAACATCATAACACGGTAAGGACTTGGAATACAGATATACGGTTCAAATTGACTAAATAGAGAAGTTAAGAAAACTATTATCATTGAACTTTTTTCAATCATCTTATTTGAGTTAATGTCATTTAAAAATAGTTAACAATATAATTGTTCTGTACCAAAAAAACAAGAGACCTGAGAAACAATGTAAACTATGATATTTCATGTTGATGTTCTTTGTGTGAGAAACAGCTGTGAGACTGCACAGGAAGTAATTGTATGCATGTTGTCACGATCGTTAGACGGAGTAGACCAATGCGCAGCGTTAGTTGCAAACATACTTAAACTTTATTATCTTTAGTGATAATATAACAACAAAACAACAAACGAAACGTGCAGTCCTACGGTTTACACAACCAACACGGAAACAAACCAAACGGAAACAAGATCCCACAAACACTAAGGGAAAAACAGACTGTTTAAATATGGTTCCCAATCAGAGACAACCAGCAACAGCTGACACTCGTTGCCTCTGATTGGGAACCAATCTGGCCAACATAGAAATAAAACACATAGAACTAAAACACAGAACTAGAACACATAGAATCTACACACCCTGGCTCAACATATAGAGTCCCCAGAGCCAGGGTGTGACACATGTGTTCAACGTTTTGAGGATTCCACTCTTCTTGAGTTCAGACAGTCTGTAAGGCTGGTGATCTGCAAGGCTGGTGGTCTGCAAGGCTGGTGGTCTGTAAGGCTGGTGGTCTGTAAGGCTGGTGGTCTGCAAGGCTGGTGGTCTGCAAGGCTGGTGGTCTGTAAGGCTGGTGGTCTGTAAGGCTGGTGGTCTGCAAGGCTGGTGGTCTGTAAGGCTGGTGGTCTGTAAGGCTGGTGGTCTGCAAGGCTGGTGGTCTGCAAGGCTGGTGGTCTGTAAGGCTGGTGGTCTGTAAGGCTGGTGGTCTGCAAGGCTGGTGGTCTGTAAGGCTGGTGGTCTGCAAGGCTGGTGGTCTGTAAGGCTGGTGGTCTGTAAGGCTGGTGGTCTGCAAGGCTGGTGGTCTGTAAGGCTGGTGGTCTGCGTTCTGTCTTTAAAGCCTTTTAGTCTGTACTGATATCTATTGACAATTTACTGTTGAATTAAATGACCAGGACTGAACCCAACTCCAATGAACACTTTGTGGGGACTATAATAGCAAATGATTTCTACCAGATCATTTCTGCCATAAAACTTCAGGAAGTCTAGCCTATTTTTGTATGGTAAGAGAATGGAAACATATACTGCACTAAAACAATGTTTGTTTAAGTAAAACTTAGTGTGAAATATCAGGTTTAACAAGTCATCTTGACAAACATGTTACATCCAAATACAAGCATTGTGAACACAGACTGTATAAAGACTAGACTCTATACTTACTACTAACATGTATAACAACTGTTATATTACCTGAAGAAATCAGGAAGCTGGCATCATTTAACTTCAGAAGATTGGGCACAAGCAACGTGGCCAATAAGAATGTCCTGAAATATCTCATCAAGGTGATCATTCTCTCATTCTCCAGAAAATGCAAATGTATTAACATGATCTATTCAACATATTATTCTGTTCCATCCCATGTGTTCAGATTGTTCACATGATCTATTCAACGTATTATAAGACGGCTTATAAGACACTATTTATTTAAGTACTATTTTTCTAGCATTTATTTACCACGTAACCTGATAAAGGAAAACTCTGAGGCCTAGTTATATCATTTAACTCTAGCAGATAGATTTATGAGGTCAGGAACAACTCCTAACCGTACTATGGTGCCTGCTTCTGCTCCACACTGCTCACAGTAGACATGGCCTTGGGTCCTAAACATTACATTCAGGATATTACACATTGTCCTGCTCCACACTGCTCACAGTAGACCTGGTCTTGGGTCCTAGACATTACATTCAGGATATTACACATTGTCCTGCTCCAAACTGCTCACAGTAGACCTGGCCTTGGATCCTAAACATTACATACAGGGCATTACATGATCGCTTTATATCCTATAGTGCTGAAAGACCTGGCGTTCATCCCGGTGCACACCAAGCCTGAAGACACAGTGAAGCAGCTGGATGAGCTGTACGACGTCGTCAACGTAGTGAAGAAGAAATGGAAGCCCTGCCTCACCTGTCTCGATACAGGTAGTATTATTATAGTAATGTAGGTTTACTAACTAGTGCCGACCTGGATACAGACACGTGTTATTTTAAAGGTTAAAGTTCAGTCACACTTTATTTTAAGGGACAGCACATATTAGCCACTCATTTGTAGTTTTTAAAGTTTGTATATACAGTTGAAGTCGGAAGTTTACCTACACCTTAGCCAAATACATTTAAACTCAGTTTTTCACAATTCCTGACATTTAATCCTAGTAAAGATTCCCTGTCTTAAGTCAGCTAGGATCACCACTTTATTTTAAGAATGTGAAATGTCAGAATAATAGTAGAGAGAATGATTTCTTTCAGCTTTTATTTCTTTCATCACATTCCCAGTGGGTCAGAAGTTTACATACACTCAATTAGTATTTGGTAGCATTGCCTTTAAATTGTTTAACTTGGGTCAAACGTTTCGGGTAGCCTTCCACAAGTTTCCCACAATAAGTTGGGTGAATTTTGGCCCATTCCTCCTGACAGAGCTGGTGTAACTGAGTCAGGTTTGTAGGCCTCCTTGCTTGCACATGCTTTTTCAGTTCTGCCACACATTTTCTATAGGATTGAGGTCAGGGCTTTGTGATGGCCACTCCAATACCTTGACTTTGTTGTCCTTAAGCCATTTTGCCACAACTTTGGAAGTATGCTTGGGGTCATTGTCCATTTGGAAGACCCATTTGCAACCAAGCTTTAACTTCCTGACTGATGTCTTGAGATGTTGCTTCAATATATCCACATCATTTTCCTTCCTCATGATGCCATCTATTTTGTGAAGTGCACCAGTCCCTCCTGCAGCAAAGCACCCCCACAGCATGATGCTGCCATCCCCGTGCTTCACGGTTGGGATGGTGTTCTTCGGCTTGCAAGCATACCCCTTTTTCCTCCAAACATAACAATGATCATTATGGCCAAACAGTTCTATTTTTGTTTCATCAGACCAGTGGACATTTCTCCAAGAAGTACGATCTTTGTACCCATGTGCAGTTGCAAACCATAGTCTGGCTTTTTTATGGCAGTTTTGGAGCAGTGGCTTCTTCCTTGCTGAACGGCCTTTCAGGTTATGTCGATATAGGACTCATTTTACTGTGGATATAGATACTTTTGTACCTGTTTCCTCCAGTATCTTCACAAGGTCCTTTGCTGTTGTTCTGGGATTAATTTGCACTTTTCTCACCAAAGTACGTTCATCTCTAGGAGACAGAATGCGTCTCCTTCCTGAGCAGTATGACGGCTGCGTGGTCCCATGGTGTTTATACAGTACTTGCGTACTATTATTTGTACAGATGAACATGGTACCTTCAGGCGTTTGGAAATTGCTCCCACGGATGAACCAGACTTGTGGGGGTCTACCATTTTCTTTCCTGACGTCTTGGCTGATTTCTTTTGATTTTCCCATGATGTCAAGCAAAGAGGCACTGAGTTTGAAGGTAGGCCTTGACATTCATCCACAGGTACACCTCCAAATGACTCAAATGATGTCAATTAGCCTATCAGAAGCTTCTAAAGCCATGACATCATTTTCTGGAATTTTCCAAGCTGTTTAAAGGCACAGTCAACTTAGTGTATGTAAACTTCTGACCCACTGGAATTGTGATACAATTAATTATAAGTGAAATAATCTGTCTGTAAACAACTGTTGGAAAAATTACTTGTGTCATGCACAAAGTAGATGTCCTAACCGACTTGCCAAAACTATAGTTTGTTAACAAGAAATGTGTGGAGTGGTTGAAAAACGTGTTTTAATGACTCCAACCTAAGTGTATGTAAACTTCCGACATCAACTGTAAGTAGCTTTGTTATGTCTTATTAGACATATATTAGATCTCAATTAAGTGTTTTCTCATTCAAACAGTGTAAGTCATGTGTTACTGCCCAATTCTTAATAACCTCATTGTTAGCCATAATAAAGACATATTAGTATTTAATAAAGAGCAATTTACACAAGATACAGGCTCTTAGTCAGCTGTCTCAATGTGGGACATAGTCCCTTAAAATGTGTTCCCTATTCTGAAGAGTAACCATATTTTTACTTGCAGAAATATTACACTGAAATGACCTGATTGGAAAGAAAGGGGCACATCACATCTCCCCACAACCACGAGCAAAAGCATATAATGTTTGCCTGAAATTAAGGATTTGTGTAGTTTCATTAATATGTGAAAATGATTCATATTATATCATATACGCCACACAATCCAACATTCAAGTAAACATTTTACATAAACAATTAACAACTAAACTTCCATAGTGTATCTTCAAATCACAATTACCACTTTTAGGACATCTGTGACCATAAAGGACTTATTGGTAATCATAACTTGTCATATCATTGTTGTCACATTGATGTTCCCAGGAAATGAGAGAAAAGTTTACATAAGGTGTACAAACACATATAACGAAGCAAAATCTACAAGAGCAAACTCTCCGTCACTGATTCACAGGCTAATCAAATACAAAGGAAACGTTTTAGCATCACTGTCCAAATACATATAGAGAGCACTGTATACCAGTTGCAGGTAGCCTAGAAGTTAGAGCGTTGGGCCAGTAACTGAAAGGTTGCTGGTTCGAATCCCCGAGCCGACAAGGCTCTATCGACGTGCCCTAGAGCAAGGCACTTAATCATAATTGCTCTTGTAAGTCGCTATGGATAAGAGCGTCTTCTAAAATGTCCTAATACATAGCGGTCATTCTTATTTATATACACTAGTTCATTATTTCATGAAACTACAAAATCCTTCATTTCAGGTTAACATTATATGCTTTTGCTCACGAGTGTGGGGAGATGTGATGTGCCCCTTTATGTACAATGAGGTAATTTTGGGACAATATTTCTGCAAGTAAGAATAAGATAACACTTTAGAATAGGGAACACATATTGAGGTACTATGTATAGCAGGGATCATCAACTAGATTCAGCCTCGGGCCAATGTTTTCTTGAGAGGATGGTCAGGGGGCCGGAACAGCAAATTTGAAGACGAGAAGCTGAAACAGATAAAACATAGTCATTTCAAAACTTGCTTACTGTAAAATATTTTCTCTCTATTATGTGTGTGAATACGGAATAATTTGGAACAGATTTCCAAAATTAAAATCACTCCAGGATTTCCTGGAGTTTTACGTTTTACAGTCTTTTATGTCCAACAAAAAAATGCAAGTTTTTTTTTTTTTCTCAGAAAACTTGGGGGCCAAAAATAATCACCAGCGGGCACAATTCGGCTAGTTGGGGAACCTAGATGTAGGGTGTTCAACCAAAAACGCATATTTTGACCAAAGGGTAAAATAATATGTTAATTGTGCACATTATCCTCTTAGAAAACCAATTGTCCAAACCTCATGTCTCTATAATAATCCGTTAAAAGGTTATTGGAGTTGTTACCCTTGTAGGATACCTGACAGGCTCACTTTCCCGTTGAACTCGTCATATTTCTTCTCCAATCCGCAGGACATAAAACAATATAGAGGTAAGATAGATATCGATTTTGAGACATGACATGTAGTATTTTTTCACATTTTAGTATACGCTTTACAACTTTGAAGACGACCACCACAACATGTAAAATCGTCAAAAGTTACTGCAAGAAAGCTGCGCCACTCTGTCAACAGAGCTTGATGCTTATTATTGGATGACCCCACTGAATGATTCTGAACATTAATAATTATATTTTTCTTGGTAAAATGTATTGTATAACATAAGGAAGTGAAATGTAATCACCAAAGCACATTTTCACCCACTCTGGGCAGAGTAGGTGGACACCCTATACTATGTCCTTATTAAACCCACACTGAGACAGCTGACTAAGAGTCTGCATCTTGTGTAACTTGTTCTTTATTAAATACTAATATGTCTTTGTTATGGCTAACAATTAGGTTATTAAGAATTGGCCAGTAACACGTCACTTATACTGTTTGAATAAGAAAACCCTTAATTAAGGCCTAATGTACGGCTAATAAGAGATAATAAATGCCTTATTAGATACTTATATACAGACTTATAAATTACAAAATGTTACCCACTTTTTTATCACAACATTATATAATTGTTGAGAGCATTAGGCTTGAAATAAAGAGAATATAGAAGTACTTGATTTAGTGTGGTATCACTGCCTGTGTCTCTGGCAGAACATCATGATCTTGGGCGATTTCAACGAGGACTGAAGCTACGTCACCAAGAGATGCATGACAGATATCCATATCCGTAGTGACAGGAAGTTCCACTGGGTGATTGGAGATGATGTGGACACCACGGCCAACACAGTGAATGATCACACCAACGACAGGTAGGCCTACTCCAAACAGGCTATAGACTCATGATGTAAGACAAAAAGGTAATGAATTTCATCAAATAAATCAAATACAGTACAATATAGTCCTTTCTCAATTTCTCATAATCCTTTCTCAAAAAGGTTATCCAAAATAACCCTATGGAACTAATGAAAATGGTTAACTCTTAAGCAAAGTTTTTAAAACATACATTCAGTATTGCAAACAGGTCTCTGAAGACACATACAGTGGGGAGAACAAGTATTTGATACACTGCCGATTTTGCAGGTTTTCCTACTTACAAAGCATGTAGAGGTCTGTCATTTTTATCATAGGTACACTTCACCTGTGAGAGACGGAATCTAAAACAAAAATCCTGAAAATCACATTGTATGATTTTTAAGTAATTCATTTGCATTTTATTGCATGACATAAGTATTTGATACATCAGAAAAGCAGAACTTAATATTTGATACAGAAACCTTTGTTTGCAATTACAGAGATCATACGTTTCCTGTAGGTCTTGACCAGGTTTGCACACACTGCACCAGGGATTTTGGCCCATTCCTCCATACAGACCTTCTCCAGATCCTTCAGGTTTCGGGGCTGTCGCTGGGCAATACGGACTTTCAGCTCCCTCCAAAGATTTTCTATTGGGTTCAGGTCTGGAGTCTGGAGACTGGCTAGGCCACTCCAGGACCTTGAGTTGCTTCTTACGGAGCCACTCCTTAGTTGCCCTGGCTGTGTGTTTCGGGTCGCATAAACCACAGAAGAAGACTGTCTCCACCAGATCATATGAGCGGAGTGGAGCGGGAGCGAGCGTGGAGCGTGAGCGGATGGATTTTGAACAGAGCGCAGAGCGGCATTTTTAAAAGGATGGAGCGTCGCCCTATGTCCCGCTCCAATTTCGCTCGCTCACACCAAGAGTCTGAAGCATGCTCAAGCCTGACCCAGAATCCATCTGTTTAATTTACTATGAAACTATGATAAATCAGTACTTTACTTTGTCAAATTTACATCTGAGATTCCCATTCACATGCTTCAGCTGGCGATCAAAAACGCCGTTAACGAGCACGACAACATTAATAGGCTGTTAGAGAAAGTCGGGCACCTGGTGAAAAGTGTACGCAAGAGCACAGAGGAAACCGACCAATTAGGTGTCCGCCCCACAAATGCCTGCGCCATTCGATGGAGCAGCCAGCTGCGGATGATACAGTCGTTCATCCGGTTGTTCCAAAAAGACCCGTTATGGCAAAACAAACTCAAGTCTAATGTTGCTAACATCACCCTGAATCAAGTACCGCAGCTGACGCACCTTGTCCGTGTGCTGACACCACTAGCAGACCTCACAGACAAAATGCAGAAGCAGCTGGGGAACCTGGGGATGATCCTCCCTGCTGTCACAGAAATCAAATCCCTGCTCACCGATTACACTCACGCTGCACTTCCAATGGGCATCGCTGCTTTTGCAGAAACATTGGCAAACAACGTGTCAATTCGCTATGGAATATACTATACTGATTAACATCTCAATTTAGCGTCAGTGTTAGATCCCCGTTTCAAGACAGAATGGATAATCCGAGATGAGTCTGTATGCAACAAATTCGGGGAGATAAAGTAAGGCTGTGGTTTAAGCTAAAAGTGAAATACATGCAGATTTCGTTCCTTTTTTGGAGTGAGCGGGGGCGATTTGAGTGGAGCGCGATGCAAACTGCGTTGAGCGCTGAGCGATAATGAGCGGACTGGCCTGATGTGGCTTTGAGCGGGGGGAGCGGAGGGGTGAACAACTCCGTGAGCGAGGAGCTGAGATTCTCACCGCTCCACTCCGCTCATATGCTCTGGTCTCCACAGCCTGCATCCTATAAACCACAGAAGAAGACTGTCTCCACAGACTGTCTCCCAGCATAATCCACAGAAGAAGAAAAGACAGGGGAGAAAGCCATACCAAAACATGATCTGTAAGCATCACTCTGATTCTCACACCTCTCCATCTCTCCCTCTCTGATTCTCAATCCTCTCCATCTCTCCCTCTCCACCTCTCTGTCTACAACTCTCCCTCCACCTCTCCCCTCTCCTTCTTCCCTTCCACCATGAGCCTGAGGTCCAAGCATATCTCCAGCTCCAGTGGCCACCACAGCAGCCCTCTCCACTCTGTCTCAGTCATCATGAGCCTGCTGGCCCCTCTCAACCTGGAGATCGACCCCAACCTGCAGGTCACCCGCATCCATGAGAAGGACCAGATCAAGGGCCTCAACAACCGCGTCGCCTCCTTCATCGACAAGGTCTGTGTGGTTGTCGCTTATGATTATGAAGGTCTCTTTTTTACTTAATCAGGATAGTCCACACAGTAGCAATAATTGAACTGTTTTCCAGGGAGTCTTATGTCTATAATGGTTTTCCTCTGTCTGAATGAGCTACAACAGGACTGAAAGCCAACTTGGTTTAGCCATTGATTGGAAAAAGGCAGAACAAACAGTGATTGCCATCTGTTTATTTTTTCATTACCACATTAAAGTAACAGTCTATGACAAATCAAATTCAAATGTATTTAATAAAGCCATTTTTTACATCAACAGTTGTCACAAAGAGCTTATACAGATACCCAGCCTAAAACCCCAAACACCAAGCAATGCAGATGTGGAAGCACAGTGGCTAGGAAAAACTCCCCAGAAAGGCAGGAACCTAGGAAGAAACCTAGAGAGGAACCAGACTCTGAGGGGTGGCCAGTCCTCTTCTGGCTGTGCCGGGTGGAGATTATAAGAGTACATGGCCATTAAGGCCAGATCGTTCTTCAAGATGTTCAAACGTTCATAGATGACCAGCAGGGTCAAAGGATAATCACAGTGGTTATAGAGGGTGCAACAGGTCAGCACCTCAGGAGCAAAGATGATGAAAGTAAAGGATTTTTTGATTGTTTGTTGTTCTGTACTTCGTTTGACTTTGACTTCGTATATCAGTTGGACTCGTGCTAACCCATGAAAACAAAGTCACCTGCTCTTTCACAGCCGGTGGTCAACGATACACCACTTAGCTTACATCATATCTGACGTTTCTCACGGAATGGCTAACAGAGTCACATTAGAGGCTTTGTGCCTGTTCTACTCTACGGATCACCAGGCTAGTGCACAGCCCTAAGCTTCCTGCAATAACAAACTCCTATTCGTCTCAGGAGTTAACCTGAACCCTAGACATTTTTGAGACAAACCATGCCCTATTGGTGCAGGGGATTTGGGATGCGAAGCCCATTTAAAGATGTCTAATAACAAGTAAAATATATTTAAAGCACCATCCCATGTCCCATTTCTCTCAGCTCATTCAGCTGAGCAATCGGGGGAGAAGGGCCTTGGTCAGGGAGGTGACCAAGAACCGATGGTCACTCTGACAGCACTCCAGAGTTCCTCTGTGGAGATGGGAGAACTTTCCAGAAGACAACCATCTCTGCAGTACTCCACCAATCAGGCCTTTATGGTAGAGTGGCCAGATAGAAGCCACTCCTCAGTAAAAGGCACATGACAGCCCGCTTGGAGTTTGCCAAAAGGCACCTAAAGGACTCTCAGACTATGAGAAACAAGATTCTCTCCACATCTGGAGGAAACCTGCCACCATCCCTACGGTGAAGCATGGTGGTGGCAGCATCATGCTGTGGGGATGTTTTTCAGCGGCAGGGACTTGGAGACTAGTCAGAGAAAATCCACCGTGACCAAAATGGGGTATCTTTGAATCAAAGAGAAAGGCCTCTCTTCAGGGCCACTGAAGACCCTGCATTACCACGTGCTATTTCCTCAACTATCTGCTTCTCTTTTCTCCCTGTAGGTGCGTTTCCTGGAGCAACAGAATAAGATGTTAGAGACTAAGTCTGACCTGCTGCACGGTAAGCAGACGGGCCACTCCAACATCGAGCCGCTGTTCGAGGCCTACATGGCCAACCTCCGCCGCCAGATGGACGTGGTCAGCAACAACAAGACCAAGCTGGACGGAGAGTTGAGGAACATGCAAGGTCTGGTAGAGGACTTCAAACACAAGTAGGAGTCTGTCTGTTCTGTTTCTCTGTCTGTCTGTGTCTGTCTGTCTGTCTGGACGGAGAGCTGAGGAACATGCAAGGTCTGGTAGAGGACTTCAAACACATGTAGGAGTCTGTCTGTTCTGTTTCTCTGTCTGTCTGTGTCTGTCTGTCTGTCTGTCTGTCTGGACGGAGAGCTGAGGAACATGCAAGGTCTGGTGGAGGACTTCAAACACAAGTAGGAGTCTGTCTGTTCTGTTTCTCTGTCTGTCTGTGTCTGTCTGTCTGTCTGTCTGTCTGGACGGAGAGCTGAGGAACATGCAAGGTCTGGTGGAGGACTTCAAACACAAGTAGGAGTCTGTATCTATCTGTCTATCTATCTGTATGTCTATCTATCTGTATGTATGTATGTCTGTCTGTCTGTCAGACTGTTTGTCTCTCTCTGTCTGGACTGAGAGCTGAGGAACATGCAGTGTGTGGTGGAAGACTTCCAACACAAGTAGGAACACCTCTAGTTATTTTACCAGGAACGTTGGTTGAGTTCTATTCGTTCTCTTTTTATCTGGCAATGACCTGGGGAAGAGTTGTCAGCGAGAGGGGTTTAGTCTGCAGTTTCATGGAGAAACTCCTGGCCCGGATTATGACTCATTTATTATCTGGTGTCATTTTAACACTGACTAATAACAAAGTGTGACAGAAGATGATCAAAGCCAGAACCTTTCTGACCACAGCCAGTCTCGTGTCATTCTGGTCTTACCTAGACACCAAGATGAGATCAACAAGAGACACAATATGGAGAACGAATTTGTAAATCTGAAAAAGGTGAGAACATCACATTTCTCCAGTGACACCTGAATTGTGTTTTAATGGTGCAGTCTCTGAAGTATAACATTGATGCCTTTGGACTCCTTTATGGACACAATATCATTCTATGACATCAACTTGATGTTGTATTCAGCGATACAGTGCTGCACCATGAGAGTGAGGTTAAGTTAGACAAACACTGCAGATGAAAGGGCACAGAGAGACAGAGACAACAATATGACCAAACCTGCCCCACCTTCTGCGAGATGAAAAAAACATAAGCTCATAGGTATCATATCACCACTGAAAAACGAAAGAACTGGACATGGGGTGTGTCGGGGGGGTCAAAGAACATGTCAAACCACCATGTAAAACGGGTGTGTCGGGGGGGTCAGAGAACATGTCAAACCACCATGTCAAAACCAATTTCAGCCTAACTAGTTGCCTTGCAATGAAACAATCAGTCTTCGATAAATTGCGACTGGTATGATTGGACAAGGTACTTTTACATTTACATTTTAGTCATTTAGCAGACGCTCTTATCCAGAGCGACTTACAGGAGCAATTAGGGTTAAGTGCCTTGCTTAAGGGCACATCGACAGATTTTTCACCTAGTCGGCTCGGGGATTAGAACCAGCGACCTTGTACTTGGTGGCCTACTGTTCTTTCAAGGTATTAGGTTTACAAACAGTAGTAGTATGTTGTCCTATCAGGATGTGGACTCAGCATACCTGGTGAAAGCAGACCCGGGAGACAAGGTGGGAGCGCTGACTGATGAGATCAACTTCCTCAGGTCCATCTATGAGGAGGTAAGGTCATTACTGTATTACCAAGAAACTACAATCCACAAATGTGGTCCTGTATGGCTCAGGCAGTTGGTGAGAGTGAGGGGCTATCAATGCCAAGGTTGTGGGTTCAAATCCTGCAATGATCATATACAAAAAATGTAGGAACTCTCGTTACTGTAAGATCCTTTGGAGTGTTAGAATGTTTGTTTACCTACCCAAATGTTAGTTCACCTCTCCATACATCCAGGAGCTGCGTGAGCTGCAGGCCAGTATCAGGGACACCTCTGTCGTGGTGCAGATGGACAACAGTCGCGACCTCAACATGGACCAGATAGTGGCTGACGTCAAGGCTCAGTACGAGGACATCGCTGTTAAGAGCCGAGAGGAGGCTGAGATGTGGTACAAGTCCAAGGTGAACAACAGTTGGCTATTCTAGGTTTGAAGTGGTTAAGAGGAATTTTGTTTCACTACATGGAAATCAATTCCCATTACACACATACTGAACCGAGCCGTCCTGCTCTGGCCTGGTTACACATCCATCCATAGCAGCTGGAACCATGTTTGAAGGACAATGGGAAAGGAAAAGATCAGAGTCTAAAATGTGTGGTTTGGCAGATAGTGCGAAGAAGATGCAAGAGAACTAGGCCTCTCAGAGTAGGAGTGCTAATCTAGGATCAGTTTATCCTTTTAGATCATAGTGAATAACATTATTTGGACCTGATCCTAGACCAGCAGTCCAACTCTGAGCTACTTTGTGGATACGGGCCCTGATTTTCGGGGCCTTCAAGTAATGCAAGTTGTGTTTTGATCTCAGTTGGATCAGATGGCCACCCAGGCCACGCAGTGTGGAGACGAGCTGAGGAACACCAAGGGAAAGATGGCAGAAATCAACCGCTTGATCGGCCGTCTGCAGAGTGAGATGGAGGCTGTCAAACAACAGGTAGTTCACTTATTATATAATGCTATATGGTTTAACTGCTTTGAGGCACAGTAATTTCAAACAAAAACATGTATGCAGTACATACCCTGCCAGATGGGATCTACTTTATCGGATATAAGATTCAGCAGCCATGCCATGGAGTGCCACTTGGTGTGTAAGTCGCTCTGGATAAGAGCGTCTGCTAAATGACTAAAATGTAAATGTAAATGTAAGCAAGAAAGTAATGCCATGGAGTTGATGCAACCTTAACCCTGGTGTTGATGTCCCTAATGTCCCGTAGCGTGTCAACCTGGATAACCAGGTCGCTGATGCTGAGGGCCGCGGGGAGCTGGCTGTGAAGGAGGTTAAATCCAAGATCAGAGATCTGGAGGATGCTCTGCAGAGGGCCAAGCAGGACATGGTCAGGCAGCTCAGAGAGTACCAGGACCTGATGAACCTCAAGCTGGCCCTGGACATAGAGATAGCCACCTACAGGAAACTACTGGAGGGAGAGGAGGACAGGTATGGAGGGAGAGGAGGACAGGTATTGAGGGAGAGGAGGACAGGTAAGGAGGGAGAGGAGGACAGGTATGGGGAGAGAGGAGGACAGGTATGGAGGGAGAGGAGGACAGGTATGGAGGGAGAGGAGGACAGGCAAGGAGGGAGAGGAGGACAGGTATGGAGGGAGAGGAGGACAGGCAAGGAGGGAGAGGAGGACAGGTATGGGGAGAGAGGAGGACAGGTAAGGAGGGAAAGGAGGACAGGTATGGCGGTAGAGGAGGACAGGTACGGAGGGAGAGGAGGACAGGTATGGAGGTATGGAGGGAGAGGAGGACAGGTATGGAGGGAGAGGAGGACAGGTACGGAGGGAGAGGAGGACAGGTATGGAGGTATGGAGGGAGAGAAGGACAAACCCCTTGAGTTTTTCCATGTTTTGTTACGTTACAGCCTTATTCTAAAATTGATTAAATAAATAACAATTATCATCAATCAACACACAATACCCAATACTGACAAAGTGAAAACAAGTTTTTAGATTTTTTTGCAAATGTATTAAAAATAAACAACTGAAATACCACATATTCAGACCCTTTGCTATGAGACTCGAAATTGAGCTCAGGTGCGTTCTGTTTCCATTGATCATCCTTGAGATGTTTCTACAACTTAATTGGAGTCCACCTGTGGTAAATTCAATTGATTGGACATGATTTGGAAAGGCACACACCTGTGTATATAATGTCCATAGAGCTCCGATACAGGATTGTCGAGGTACAGATCAGGGGAAGGGTACCAAAAAATGTCTGCAGCATTGAAGGTCCCCGAGAACACAGTGGCCTCCATCATTCTTAAATGGAAGAAGTTTGGAATCACCAAGACTCTTCCTAGAGTTGGCCGCCCAGCCAAACTGAGCACTCGGGGGAGAAGGGCCTTGGTCAGGGATGTGACCAAGAACATGATGGTCACTCTGACAGAGCTCCAGAGTTCCTCTGCGGAGATGGGAGAACCTTCCAGAAGGACAACCATCTCTGCAGCACTCCACCAATCAGGCCTTTATGGTAGAGTGGCCAGACGGAAGCCACTCCTCAGTAAAAGGCACATGACAGCCTGCTTGGAGTTTGCCAAAACGCACCTAAAGGACTCTCAGATCATGAGAAACAAGATTCTCTGGTCTGATGAAACCAAGATTGAAGTCGTTGGCCTGGATGCCAAGCGTCACATCTGGAGGTGAAGCATGTTGGTGGCAGCATCATGCTGTGGGGATGTTTTTCAACGTCAGGGACTTGGAGACTAGTCAGGAAGGAGCCTGTAATGTAACAAAATGTGTAAAAAGTCAAGGGGGTCTGAATACTTTCCGAATGCACTGTAAATATACAGTTTATAGAGGTTTTATACAAATGTTCTGTATAAATAGCCTCTAAAATATATGTTAACAGACCATAAATCTACATGTTTGTTTTTGTGGAAAGCTATTATATGATACAGTATCAGTACCTGTTGCATTTACAACTTGTATAAGTCCTATCATCAACTGATTTCAGCCAGTGTATGGCTGTGGATTGACTGCATTGTTGGAATGGAATGTTAGCATATTGGCAGTTAATTTGAAAAATCATTCCTCTAAAACTGACTGGCTAGCTAATAAAAATAAAGTGCAGATAAATTCATTATTTTACATAATATCTTATCACAGCAGTAGCAAACCATGGTTGACCAACTCCCTGACCTTTATACCGTCATAAGAAGGTTCATGTCCATTCTAGTATTCTAATTCTTAATTCTATGCTCTAACCATTAGACTGCCACTGGTGTGTTCTATTCAGGTTCTAAAAGTAGCAGTAACAAATCCCAAGCTGCTGATTAAAACGACTGAACAAAGAGATAACTCCAGATTCAGCTCTCACTGAAGAACCCTCAGATCCTTCTGGCTGAGGATGAAGAACCGTTACCGGTATGTGAGAGTTTATATCAGATCAATTTCACATGTATTGCTCCTTTTGTTTATCTACATTCTGTAATGAGCATGGAGAGTATACCATAAGATTATGATTCACCATCTAATAGTTTTGATTTTGTAGCTAGTTGTTTGTAGCTAGTTGTTTGTAGCTACAAACTTTTGATTGTTCTTTCTGTAAAGAAAACACAAATTGTATGACAAACTTGACAAATATGTTTTTTCCTCACCACAGTTTCAACTGGTCATTTCATGTCAATGTCAAATATTTTTTACATTACAATTAACACAGCTCGTGCTACTTGCTGTAACACATGGGATGCTGTAGAAGTTTTTAAATAAAGAACAAGAGAGTACTCAATGGCTATAATGTAAATAAAAAAGCTTCATCCTCAGGCAGAGAGAGAATGGTTATTTTCTAATAATTTAATATGAACTTTGAGAGAGATCCCTGAAGGAAGGGGGTCATGTTATTTGAAGAGATATCATGCTTTGGAGTAGTAAATTCATGTTTTTTTACATCCCAAAAAATAAAAGATCAAATTAATTTCTCAGAGAGACATACACACATATATTCACACATTGTTGATTAATAACTGTTAGCCAAAACATACCCACTATGAAGAAGAAAATAGAGCAAGATCAGTTAAATGTATAGCTGAAAGCATGCACTAGGTATGGTGGTATTACAAGTAGTAACAAAATAGTATTATTGCCTCCTAGTGTTCAATCGAAATACTGGTCCTTCACTGTGCTTAAAGACTCAGAATCTGGAGTTCCTTCCCTGCACATACACATTTCCTGAGGACCTTGTCACTTCATTGTCAAGGAAGACATTTTCAAAGGTTTTCAGATGACTCCTTTATGACAATCATTATAACAGATACTACAAGTCCAGTCACTTTATCTACTGGGATAGATGTAGGTCTACCGTCTCGCTTCTCCTGAAGAGCAGCAATCTACGATCCCAGCTGGTACTACCAAAACACTGCATCAGTGCCATCCCACAGTGTTTCTCTAAGTGTTCCCTGGCTTGTTCTGCCACATCTCCTCTGATTTTTAACTCCTTGAAGTGGTCAAAGTCAGACCGCCCTAGCTTCCTCAGCCTCCTGGCAGCTGAGCGGTAGCACTTCCAGGGCTGGGCCTCCAGGAGAAGGTGTTGGCTGACGGATGCCAGCCGGGAGAGGAGCCCCAGCAGGGCAGCGTCTCCATGGTTCAGGTGGACCCACATGGTAACAGCCAGGCACAGGGAGAGGTGGAAGCGGAAGCAGCCATGTTGTCTCAGGTAGTCCTGTAGCTGGGTCTGGCTAGCAGCATCCTCAGTGATGTCTAAGGGAATGAACGAGATGCTCTGGGGGAAAGGGTTGGTCTGTTGGGCACGGAGGATCAGGGTTTCGTCCAGGTCGAAGCCAAGGAGCTGAAGATCACTGTCGGGTGGTGTTGTAGCGTCTTCAGATAGGACCCTCTGTTGGAGGTGTCTGTACAATGCCACTGTCAGTTCCTGTTATATATTACACATGGATAGATGAGAAAAATACTTCATTAGTGTCAGACAATTGACTCAAAGTATTCAATGACCGATGATGAAACTCAGTGATTGTTCACTTAACTTGTGTGGGTGGTAGATCAATTTGTAAAGGATGGCTAACATGATTAAATCTTTCTGTGGCTAACGTTAGCTGGCTAACTTAGCTAGCGTTAGCTGGCTAACTTAGCTAGCATTAACTTACCCCTGAATTGCAGCCGACATCCAGCATCAATATGGTTTCACTGCTGTCTTTGCCATACCCCAAATCCTGAATAAGTGTGGTGGGAATGAGGCTTAGACGGTTCTCTGGTGGGTTGAATGTGTAATAGTTTATAAAATTGCCGTAAGGCGCTGCACCGGGATCATCTTTTTCATCCAGAACGTCACTCTCTGCTCCACATGTTGCCATCGTTCTTCTCACGTGTGCAGCATCAAAATACGTCCGACCTAGGAAACATGTACAGAACGTCTATACGGCTCCACCCACTACTGATTACTCAAGAACCGAATGACTTTTGACCCTCGCAAGACTCCATTGCTTTCAGTTACGGAAAAAGTTAGCTAGCTAGGTGTGTTGACATTGAGAGGGGTATCATTAATCTGACTATCGTTCTCTTTTACAAGAAAGGTAAGCAACAATGCAATTTACATAGCAATAATCTGAAACTGGAAATTCATAGAATTTTGATGTCATTTGTTGATAATAGCTTGCTAACCTTGATAGCTAGCCAATTGTTAGCTAGCTAACCTAGCTGGCTAGCTAAATTCCATCAGATACCCTGTGTCTTTAACTAACATCTGATAGTGTTATAATTTTTTGTTGAAATGTAAACAAGGAGATGTATGTAGCCAGCTACTCTTCGTTGTACTACAACTTGTAGTTGCTGGATAACCTCCTCAGAGACCCACATGTATTTGGTTCCGCCAGGAACACCATCACCATGTTGACCACCGCAAAGCGTCTCGCCGACTTCGGATACCGGGGGTTTTCTGCCTCGATGATGCTGTTGACACTCTACGGGGGATACCTGTGTACCATGCGGGGATACCGCTACATGAACAAGCAAAAAGAGCTGCAGGTAGCGGCAGAAAACCAAGACGTGGAAGCCCTCAAGCCATAGAGGACTGGAACTGGATAGTTTGTCCACAAAATCATGGACATTTCTGTTCCTCCCATGGGACTTTTATGTGATAACTGTATTTGGGTGTGGAAGTTTTGTGTGCCCAGAAGAGTAAAGGAGAATCTACTCTTCATTTGCTGTCAACTTCATCCTTTGTCTGCTAAAAGGAGAGTGGGCAGAGGACTGGAGTTGACTGAAAAATGAGTTGACCCCTTCCAGCTTAAACTAAATGTCAAATCTGTCTCCTATCATAACTCTCTCAGGACACACTGAATCACGGTTTGTGTGGTGGGATATTCAAAGTTATGTTACAACCATTAATATGAATAAAAACATCTCTAATATGAATTAAAACATCTTACACAAATAAACATCTATTTTGGTCTCTGTACTCAACACTCACAACACACCAATGGATGATCTCCACTGAAGAGGATTGTGTTGGCTTCTTCACATTAAATTCATATGCATTTTTACCAATTACATTGAGGCAAAGACATTTTAAAACATTAAACATTCATAACAATTCAATAAACATTGGTCTCATATTAATAATATAGAAACAGTCAAAACAGAACAGAAACAAACAAAAACAAAGTAACTGAACAATTAATTCTTAAAATATACAGTAGTAACTCAAGTCCACCTGACCAATAAAACAGGGCGAGAAGAGAAACTGCAGCATCACATTAAAAAAAATGGGACTACTAACAAACATTCTATGCACATAAGGTACTGCAAATATCTACAGATCTACTTGACATCAGGAAATGCAAATATTTGTTTAATCAGTTTTGATTCTCTGGGTCACAGTGTGTCTACTCATCCATTGTCTGTTGTCATAGTTACCGATCTTCTTAAAAGTACTATGATCATTGTCAGTTCTGAAGAAGAAAAATTAAAAAGAGTCAGGTGAATGAAGAAACTGAGTCTTAAACCGTCCAGGGAACTGGATGAGGCTGGAAAAGCGCTTCAAGATGTAATCTAGGATAGGATGAACTAGTAGTGGAAAGGCCTCACAGATATGCCTGATTCTCACTATAGGGCTGACCTGAACAGTACTGGCTCAGATATTGTCCTTTCCAGCACAGTTCCAACAAATAGTGGATGCGCAGCGTAACCAGGCCAGACATATTTGACCTGGCTCGGCTCGGCCCTATAGTGTGAATCAGACAGCAGACTCCTCTCTATCACCTGCTGCTGCTGTGTTTCTGTGGCCAGCTGTTAGTGGTGACGGTGTGGCCATTGGTGCCGTTCTCTGCCTTAGGAGAGAAAGCCATTTTAACCCCCCTGTCGTTGGTCCCGTTGGTGTCAGCCTCCTCTGAGACACCTCTCATCCTTAGACACCTGACAGACAGAAAAATACAATGTTACAATTCAAAGTGAATGACGTGCTTGACATCCTGGAAACATGGTTGCCAGGTCAGAACGAATAAGGCACCTTATTTTCATAGGTAATTACACATAAATTAATAACAGAATCTCTTCATATGTAACCCATTGCCAGTCAAAATGTCACAGACTGCCTTTGTGAATTCTGACTCAAACTGCACATGCTGGAGTTTACCACATTGTTTGGAGGGGAAAGTATATGAAGGCATAAATAAAAGACTTACTGAAGAGAATACATAGTCGTCAGTTAGACAGGGCAAGCAAGCAAAAGAGAAGTGGAGGAGGAAGACTCAGCCGAGAAAGAGAGATGGAAAGATAGGAGGATCCCTCTCACCCCAGAGAGAAAAGAAAGGAGCCATCTCTGCAGAGAGAAAGAGAAGGAAAGGTATGAAGCAATATATAACGTGTTATTCCGTAGTCCTTCCATAGCCTCCAACATGCAACAGGTGTTGTTATTTATAGCCTGAGCTGAGGTCTGACATGATGGAACTTCCACTCCTGAGGTTCTCAAGTCTGGGCCTGTATTCACAACAGTCTCCGAGTAACATTGCTGATATAGCATCAGTTGTGTCTTTTAGATCATAATGAATAAGATTATACGAACAGGAAGGACCTGATCCTAGATCAGCACTTCTACTCTTGAGACGCTTTCTTAATACAGGCCCTGTCCTCATACAGGCTCCGACTAGAACCCAGAGTTGTGTCCCTAATCTGGAGAAGTCAGAGCTGTACTACAACTCCCACTCACCTTTCTACATCTGACCTGTACTAGTCCTACATCCCACTCACCTTTCCTCGGACCAAGGCCTTCCCGGCTATGAGGTAGGACCAGATGACGTAAAATAAAATAACAGAAGGGAGGCTGTATAAAGGGGCGTACCGGTACAGAGTCAATGTGCGGGGGCACCGGCTAGTCGAGGTAATATGTACATGTGGATAGAGTTAAAGTGACTATGCATAAATAATAAACAGAGTATCAGCAGCGTAAAAGAGGGGGATGGGGTGGGGGGGGCAGTGCAAATAGTCCGGGTAGCCATGATTAGCTGTTCAGGAGTCTTATGGCTTGGGGGTAGAAGCTGTTGAGAAGCCTTTTGGACCTAGACTTGGCGCTCCGGTACCGCTTGCTGTGTGGTAGCAGAGAGAACAGTCTATGACTAGGGTGGCTGGAGTCTTTGACAATTTTGAGGGCCTTCCTCTGACACCGCCTGGTATAGAGGTCCTGGATGGCAGGAAGCTTGGCCCCAGTGATGTACTGGGCTGTACGCACTACCCTCTGTAGTGCCTTGCAGTCGGAGGCCGAGCAGTTGCCATACCAGGCGGTGATGCAACCAGTCAGGATGCTCTCGATGGTGCAGCTGTAGAACATTTTGAGGATCTGAGGACCCATGCCAAATCTTTTCAGTCTCCTGAGGGGGAATAGGCTTTGTCGTGCCCTCTTCACGACTGGTGTGTTTGGACCATGATAGTTCGTTGGTGATGTGGACACCAAGGAACTTGAAGCTCTCAACCTGTTCCACTACAGCCCCGTCGATGAGAATGGGGGCGTGCTCAGTCCTCTTTTTTTCCCTGTAGTCCACAATCATCTCCTCTGTCTTGGTCACGTTGAGGGAGAGGTTGTTATCCTGGCACCACACGGCCAGGCCTCTGACCTCCTCCCTATAGGCTGTCTCATCGTTGTCGGTGATCAGGCCTACCACTGTTGTGTCGTCGGCAAACTTAATGATGGTGTTGGAGTCGTGCCGGGCCATGCAGTCATGTGTGAACAGGGAGTACAGGAGGGGACTGAGCACACACCCCTGAGGGGCCCCTGTGTTTAGGATCAGCGTGGCAGATGTGTTGTTACCTACCCTCACCACCTGGGGGCGGCCCGTCAGGAAGTCCAGGATCCAGTTGCACAGGGAGGTGTTTAGTCCCAGGATCCTTAGCTTAGTGATGAGCTTTGAGGGCACTATGGTGTTGAATGCTGAGCTGTAGTCAATTAATAGCATTCTCACGTAGGTGTTCCTATTGTCCAGGTGGGAAAGGGCAGTGTGGAGTGCAATAGAGATTGTATCATCTGTGGATCTGTTGGGGCGATATGCAAATTGGAGTGGGTCTAGGGTTTCTGGGATAATGGTGTTGATGTGAGCCATGACCAGCCTTTCAAAGCACTTCATGGCTACAGACGTCAGTGCTATGGGTCGGTAGTCATTTAGGCAGGTTATCTTAGTGTCCTTGGGCACGGGGACTATGGTGGTCTGCTTGAAACATGTTGGTATTACAGACTCAGTCAGGGACATGTTGAAAATGTTGGTGAAGACACTTGCCAGTTGGTCAGCACATGCTCGGAGTACACGTCCTGGTAATCCGTCTGGCCCTGCGGCCTTGTGAATCTTGACCTGCTTAAAAGTCTTACTCACATCAGCTACGGAGAGCGTGATCACATAGTCATCCGGAACAGCTGGTGCTCTCATGCATGCTTCAGTGTTGCCTGCCTCGAAGCGAGCATAGAAATGGGTTAGCTCGTCTGTTGGGCTTGTGTCACTGGGCAGCTCGCGGCTGTGCTTCCCTTTGTAGTCTGTAATAGTTTTCAAGCCCTGCCACATCCGACGAGCATCAGAGCCGGTTTAGTACGATTCAATCTTAGTCCTGTATTGACTCTTTGCCTGTTTGATGGTTCGTCGGAGGGCATAGCGGGATTTCTTATAAGCGTCTGGGTTAGAGTCCCGCTCCTTGAAAGCGGCAGCTCTACCCTTTAGCTCAGTGCGGATGTTGCCTGTAATCCATGGCTTCTGGTTGGGGTATGTACGTACGGTCACTTTGGGGACGACATCATCGATGCACTTATTGATGAAGCCAGTGACTGATGTGGTGTACTCCTCAATGCTATCTGAAGAATCCCAGAACATGTTCCAGTCTGTGCCTAGCAAAACAGTCCTGTAGCTTAGCATCTGCGTCATCTGACCACTTTTTTATTAACCGAGTCACTGGTGCTTCCTGCTTTAGTTTTTGCTTATAAGCAGGAATCAGGAGGATAGAGTTATGGTCAGATTTGCCAAATGGAGGGCGAGGGAGAGCTTTGTATGCGTCTCTGTGTGTGGAGTAAAGGTGGTCTAGAGTTTTTTTCCTCTGGTTGCATATTTAACATGCGGGTAGAAATTAGGTAGAACGGATTTAAGTTTCCCTGCATTAAAGTCCCCGGCCACTAGGAGCGCTGCCTCTGGATGAGCGTTTTCCTGTTTAGTTATGGCCTTATACAGCTCATTGAGTGCAATCTTAATGCCAGCATTGGTTTGTGGTGGTAAATAGACAGCTATGAAAAATATAGATGAAAACTCTCTTGGTAAATAGTGTGGTCTACAGCTTATCATAAGGTACTCTACCTCAGGCGAGCAAAACCTCGAGACTTCCTTAGTATTTGATTTTGTGCACCAGCTGTTGTTTCCAAATATACACAGACCGCCACCCCTTGTCTTACCGGAGTCAGCCGTTCTATCCTGCCGATGTAGCGTATAGCCCGCTAGCTGTATGTTGTCCATGTCGTCATTCAGCCACGACTCGGTGAAACATAAGATAAATAATAATAATAATAATAATAATATGCCATTTAGCAGACGCTTTTATCCAAAGCGACTTACAGTCATGCGTGCATACATTTTTGTGTATGGGTGGTCCCGGGGATCGAACCCACTACCTTGGCGTTACAAGCGCCGTGCTCTACCAGCTGAGCTACAGAGGACCACATAATATTACAGTTTTTAATGTCCCGTTGGTAGGATAAGCGTAATCGTAGAAACATAAGATATTACAGTTTTTAATGTCCCGTTGGTAGGATAAGCGTAATCGTAGGTAATCTAATTTATTTTCCAATGATTAAAGATTGGCTAATAGGATTGATGGAAGAGGCCTGTGTGTGTGTGTCCGTCCGTCCATACCCACTCACCTCCAGTAGGAAGTCTGATGCATCGTGGACAATCAATCAATCAATTTTATTTTATATAGCCCTTCTTACATCAGCTAATATCTCGAAGTGCTGTACAGAAACCCAGCCTAAAACCCCAAACAGCTAGTAATGCAGGTGTAGAAGCACGGTGGCTAGGAAAAACTCCCTAGAAAGGGCACACATCACCAGGCTCCCGACACGCAGCATGTTGTTAGCGTAGGAGAAACTGATCAGGCTCACTGTTGCTAGGTGATGGATGAACATGATGGGGAAGTCCTGTAATTCAACAACGAACCAGGAGGAGATTATCACAGCAACTGGGTCATTACAGACCAGTTACAGGGCAATTCTAGAATACTGTTAGATATTGTATGCAGATATGCATTTATATGTTGCGTTAAAATGGCAGATTTCATTTATAGGAACTTCCCATAATAACTCTGCTCAATAATCTATGACTTCCTAGTTTATCTCCTATGAACCTCGATTTACGATTTTCTCACGTTCGATCAGAAAATTATACTTGGAAGTGTGGCAACTCAAGACTACTCTCCTTTCAATGTGTGCAAGTGTTTGTGCCTTTGTAGGGAAAACTAGGAGTTGTGTACTCTCACATGATCTACTCTTCTACAGTAGCAGTAAAACATGATCTACTCTTCTACAGTAGCAGTAAAACATGATCTACTCTTCTACAGTAGCAGTAAAACATGATCTACTCTTCTACAGTAGCAGTAAAACATGATCTACTCTTCTACAGTAGCAGTAAAACATGATCTACTCTTCTACAGTAGCAGTAAAACATGATCTACTCTTCTACAGTAGCAGTAAGACATGATCTACTCTTCTACAGTAGCAGTAAGACATGATCTACTCTTAGTAGCAGTAAGACTCCAGGCATATTCCCTGCTCCTGCTGACTCCATGCTGTTTGGGTGTGTTATTCTGTAACAAGGTGTGTAGGACGGAGTCAGGCGCAGGAGGTGTGAATCAAAGAATATGGTGTATTTGGCCAATACAGCAGTCCGCAGCAATGCGTAAACCAAATACAGTGCGACTTAAATGCGTACTGGGAAAACAAAATACACGGGTGAATATCCCGGCGATAAAAGTAACATAATGCTCAACACGAGCTAGCGACACCTCCACATGGAACAATAACACACAAAGACTTGGGGGAGCAGAGGGAATAATTATACAGAGACTGATGAGGGGATACAGTTGAAGTCGGAAGTCTACATACACCTTAACCAAATACATCTAAACTCAGTTTTTCACAATTCCTGACATTTAATCCTAGTAAAAATCCCCTGTTTTAGGTCAGTTAGGATCACCACTTTATTTTAAGAATGTGAAATGTCAGAATAATAGCAGAGAGAATTATTTATTTTAGCTTTTATTTCTTTCATCACATTCCCAGTGGGTTGCCTTTAAATTGTTTAACTTGGGTCAAACATTTCGGGTAGCCTTCCACAAGCTTCCCACAATAAATTGGGTGAATTCTGGCCTATTCCTCCAGACAGAGCTGGTGTAACTGAGGCAGGTTTGTAGGCCTCCTTGCTCGCACACGCTTTTTCAGTTCTGCCCACAAATGTTCTATAGGATTGAGGTCAGGGCTTTGTGATGGCCACTCCAATACCTTGACTTTGTTGTCCTTAAGCCATTTTGGCACAACTTTGGAAGTATGCTTGGGGTCATTGTCCATTTGGAAGACCCATTTGCGACCAAGCTTTAACTTCCTGACTGATGTCTTGAGATGAAGCTGGTTGAGAGAATGCCAAGAGTGTGGAAAGCTGTCATCAAGGCAAAGGGTGGCTATTTGAATAATCTCAAATATAAAATATATTTTGATTTGTTTAACACTTTTTCAGTTACTACATGACTCCATATGTGTTATTTCATAGTTCTGATGTCTTCACTATTATTCTACAATGTAGAAAATAGTAAAAATAAAGAAAAACCCTTGAATGAGTAGGTGTTCTAAAACTTCTGACCGGTAGAGTATTTATTATCTTGAGAGGTGAGGAAGGATAGAGGTCCCTTACATCCAGAAACAAACCCGTATTCTCTTGAGTGGTGAGGAAAGATACAGTTCCCTTACATCCAGAAACAAACCTGTATTCTCCTGAGACGTGAGGAAGGATAAAGTTCCCTTACATCCAGAAACAAACCTGTATTCTCCTGAGACGTGAGGAAGGATAAAGTTCCCTTACATCCAGAAACAAACCTGTATTCTCCTGAGACGTGAGGAAGGATAAAGTTCCCTTACATCCAGAAACAAACCTGTATTCTCCTGAGACGTGAGGAAGGATAAAGTTCCCTTACATCCAGAAACAAACCTGTATTCTCCTGAGACGTGAGGAAGGATAAAGTTCCCTTACATCCAGAAACAAACCTGTATTCTCCTGAGACGTGAGGAAGGATAAAGTTCCCTTACATCCAGAAACAAACCCGTATTCTCCTGTATGGTGAGGAAGGATAAAGCTCCCTTACATCCAGAAACAAACCTGTATTCTCCTGAGACGTGAGGAAGGATAAAGTTCCCTTACATCCAGAAACAAACCTGTATTCTCCTGAGACGTGAGGAAGGATAAAGTTCCCTTACATCCAGAAACAAACCTGTATTCTCCTGAGACGTGAGGAAGGATAAAGTTCCCTTACATCCAGAAACAAACCCGTATTCTCCTGAATGGTGAGGAAGGATTAAGTTCCTTTACATCCAGAAACAAACCCCTTGCCCTTGGGCTGCCCATCTCCTTTGCATTGGTGAAGATCTGGGGCGGTATCAAGCATCTCAGAGTAGATCTAATCTAGGATCAGGTCCCCCCTGCCCATTTAATCAACCTGGACTCAGGGGTAGACGTAACATAGTAAATGTACATCTGGGACCCTCCAATTAGTATGATATGTTACGTTTCATATGGTATGTATCAATTTGTGGATGTCCATCATGCATTTTGTATGATGTGTTACAAATTATAATTTGTATGATATGTTACAAATTGCAATTCATACAATATGTTACGAATTGCAATTGTACAATTTGTTACGAATATGCAAACGCGTGATATGTTAAGAATTCCAATTTGTTGTGGCTAACGTTAGGTTGGCTAGGGGTTATGGTTAGGTTAAAGGGTTAATGTTAAGGGAAGGGTTAGCTAACATATTAAGTAGTTGCAAAGTAGCTAAAACGTAGTTGCAACGTTGCTAATTAGCTGAAATGCTAAAGTTGTCCGTGATGAGATTTGAACATGCAACCTATGGGTTGCTAGACATTCGCTTTATACGCCCACCCATCCAACCATAACCTTCTGTCTTATGGAACCATACAAAGTGTAACATATCATACTAATTTGAATCTCCCGGATTTACTTTTACTATGTTACGTTTAGTCTCTGAGACCAGCCTGATGTTATTTTCAAAATGTAGGCCTATCCTAAAACATCACTCCTACTCTGAGACACTATGAATAAGGGCACTAAAAGTATGACCGACGTGGTGAAATGCACACAATGTCCAGAGCCACAATGAAAAGCCTACAATTTCACTCTTCAGCGTCACAATACTTTGCCTATGATTTCAACCTAACTAAGCCCTAAAACTCTCAAAAGTGAAACAGGCAACTGTTTCGATGCTGTGTCAGTTTCTCCGTTACAAGGGTCTGTTATAACCAGCTTATAAATGTTCACTCTCTCCAGCAGTTTTAAAGCTATAATTGACAGGCGTGATTTGAATTGCAGGCCCCACCTCCCGCCCGCTATTCACAGAGGTATTTTTTTTATTGTATTTTTTATTTAACCTTTATTTAACCAGGTAAGCCAGTTGAGAACAAGTTGTCATTTACAACTGCGACCTGGCCAAGATAAAGCAAAGCAGTGCGAATGTAGGGATCATTGATGGAATCCTGTTAATTTGGCAGCCTGCAGCCACCTAGCTAGCTAGCGTTCTTGTCAAAAGACAAGATAATCAATAATGATCAGTGATTAAAATCGCGTGCTCAAGATTGGTTGAATGTAAGGTAGTAGGGGGTAACTAGCCCCTGCTTGCATCAAATCTCCTCTTAGTGCGGATATTAATGGTGACATGTGCAACACCATTTCCCCCACATATTTTGTTTGAATCATTAAAATAAAACAACTAGCTTTTAAGTATTACTTACTAAATAATTTCTAAATAAAACGGATTAAATGGATTTTAACACACTTGTGTGAAACCCTATGCCATAATCTTCTACCGGGGTAACTGCCACTGAAAAAGTGTAAACTGTAGCCATTTATTTCCCTTTATAGTTTATTCGCCTAAGCATGACCTTCATCCACATACCAATTTTTTTTCAAAATGTTGCTTTTTTTTGGTCAGCAATTAGGCATTGTCCTTAGGGGGGGCTAGTTACCCCCTAGTACCCTATGTTGTATGTAGAAAATTGTCTTGCCCCAGAGAGTTGACTTTACAAGCTGAACAAGATGATGGCACCACCAAGCGGCCATCCATAGTATTACAAGGGAGACGTTCTGAAATGTCATGATTATCCCCCATTTCGATCAACCGACACCAAGAGTTCCATATAGCGCCATCTCACACCACGTGTGAATTAATTGTCACGTGTGCGTACCATGATCATCTAATGTAATTATCCACTGACTTCAAAATAATATGTTTGCCGACAATTGTTCTCATCAGCAGCTTACGCTTTAGCAGCCTACAGAGGATCCTTACATTCAGGAGCCTCTGTATCTCAATAGACCATGGCGCATGTAACGCCAAGGTAGTGGGTTCGATCCCCAGGACCACCCATACGTAAAAATGTATGCGCACATGACTGTAAGTCGTTTGGATAAAAGAGTCTGCTAAATAGCTTATTATTATTAGCCTAATGAACCAAATGATTACAATATCTTAAGGACATTATCAACATAAATATTTAACTTATTGTCTGTTATCAACATTATATGGGTATAATAGGCATTTATCTAAGAAAATTTCCGAACAAATTTACCATTTTCATTCGCTATAGAAATACATGTAGGCCTAAAAACGTAAATGCTGAGGATATGGCTTTTGCACGCGCCATTATTCCTCTCGAAAAAGTTGACAATCCCCAAATGCGAATGAATGTGCATTCATTAACATACGTAAAGAACGGAGGCGCAGTCTGGTAAAAATAATCATCTGAAAGCGTCTCCATAATAATGGACGAATCAACTGACACACAAGACCAATATGTTCTTCATATTTTGTGGGAGAGCTAGATGAAGAAGACGTAAAAAATTGTTCTGGCTGATACAGGCAGGGAACTATTCAGGCAGTGAACTATTCAACATTGTTCCGTGTACCTGCGCTGTGTGGAGGCGGAAAAGCGTAACTCTCCAAATACTGCGGTCTTTACCAAGTTGGAGAAGTTGTTGGGTTTTTATTTCTATAGCTAATGATAATAGGCTAGCCATTTATGTTCTGAAAATAGTCTACATTTCCCACTCTACATTTGCTGATATAAAAATGCCAATCATACCCATATGTATAATAATCTAATGCTAAATTGCAGGTTTTGCAGAATATATTGTTGTTTGCAAAGAGTGTCCCGGCTAGTTATTGGCGCGCTCTTTTTTCGAGCAATATTCAGATTTTGATGTTTTATATTTTCTGGTTGGATTCATAGTCTCTCCCCTTTAACTGTCCTAATTGCTCCATGTTTATAACCTCCGATGATCAGGGATTGAGTCTGTTGGAGAGGATCCGTTTGAGTGTAACTGGTGTGGCTAGCTAGTTAGCGGTGCGCGCTAGTAGCGTTTCAATCGGTGACGTCAGTCGCTCTGAGACCTTGAAGTAGTCGTTTCCCTTGCTCTGGAAGGGCCGCGGCTTTAGTGGAGCGACGGGTAACGGTGCTTCGAGGGTGACTGGTTCGAGCCCAGGTAGGGGCGAGGAGAGGGACGGAAACAACACTGCTACATGAGAAAAGTGAGGTGTAGAATCACTGATCTACAGTAGGCCTAAACCACTCCTGGTTTAGGAGATGGTTATGAACGTGTTATGACGCTGGGTGTCAAGTAAAGTGTTACCAAAAATGGAAAATACTGTGATTGAAGAATTATTATTTAAGTTCATTATCATTTCTACACACGTTCTACTTGGTTTATGTTCAGACTGGAGTATTTTTTCATTTAAATTATTATTATTATTATTTTTACTCTTGACACCCATTCAAAACCTCCCCCAACTCAAATTTGGGACACGACCCATCAGTCGAAAAACGCTGAAAGAGAACGTCCTAGGATTTTCTGCCTGCTGCAAACCCAGTGGATAATGCTGGAAATACTGGTCAAAGAAAAAACCTACAAAGAACATCCAGAACGCCTGGCCCTAGTCATGATACAGTATGACGATAATAGCACAATAACTGTGTAATATATGTCTTAGGTCTAAACAATCACACCCATTGGGTTAGGCTACTCCATGGACCAGTACAATTAATTAGTGGATTTACTGGAAAAAATGGAGGAAGAAAACATAGACAGATTATTCTATGAGACTTTATATTAATTTGTCTGGCTGTATGTTCCCATGGGGGAATCCCAGTCCTACATAAAGTATCTGATTGGGCAGTTGATGTTGTGATGGGCATTTTAGTAGTTTCTCCCTGGTCCACAGCAATCTACACTGAGCCTTACTAAATATAGTTCACCTTCCACCTTTGCCCGATGGAGAGTAGTGCTATTATTAGGAGATCTCATATAGGGTAGCTGATTTAATAACTATGCAAACCATGTCAATTTGGGAATCTAGTAATGATATTACATAACACCAGCTCCTTATCAACTGTTTTGGAGGGAAAAACTACAACGTTTGTTGATCAAAGCCTATATACTGTATTACGAAACAAGTTAGTAATTTGTCCACAAACCTATATGCAAAACTACTTTTGAAATCACATCCTTATTTTGGCATAATGGAACCCTCAGAAATCTGAAAAGAGAAAATGAAATATTTAATTGGCTAATTATTCAGCAAGATTCAATACACACACTTATTCCCTTGCTCCAAAACAAGATATAATCACGTGTTCTGATTATATTAAATTGGCCCCATGCATTTCCTCCAATCGTTTCAGACGAGAGTACTGAGAAATCTACATCTCAGCAGAACAGAAAGGTTGCAGTCGTCCCTCTAGAAAATGGTAAAGGTGAAGAGTTTAGGGCAGCAGACTAGTCAGATTGAGATCACATTTCACGGAGCGGTGCTGAGAGCACAGCATGTGTGGGAAGGTCCTCTGCACTTTACACTGTAGCATCGCACAGGTCAAACCATTGAAGCAGTCCAAAACATTAGGGGGGAATTATTTGAACAATTTATTCAAAAATAAATGTCATCCATTCATATAAGCAAGGCAAGCCATAAGCTACTTCAGTAAAGAGGACATCATGAAGGCTGTAACCAGGGATAAGCAGTGAACAACGGTTGTTTAGTCAAGTCCTTTGTTTAAACATAACAAGTTAACAGAAACTGTTTGCAAGACTAATATTAACCAGTGACTGGGTGAAAAGGCATGTCAAGGCACTTCTTTCATGTGTTTTTGTGTGGGATTGCCAGACTATGTAAAATGCAACTTCCACAAGATAGCTGCCATTCTCATGTTGACAATGGAAACTCTTTTAAGACAATTTGAAGTTTTACTTCCAAAGCACATCCATTCACTTCCCCTCCCAGAAGAAAATTCACCTGTTAAAGACTAAGGGATATGGGCATTCTAAACAAAATGTCTTTCTGACAATTTCTAAACAGCACTGACACATTACTGAAACATTGCCTAGTGACAACGTCACCAATAATAGATGAATAATCAGTTGGAACAGAACAGGGGGTTATGAGTTGTTTGAATATTCCAGCAGCCCAGGAAGGAGCTGAGGTTTCCTCTCCCTTTTCTTAGGATTCATTTCAAACAGAGGTGAGTTAGATGCAGCGCAATCATCATCCAACCTGCTCCTCCCCCTTCCTTCCCTCCCTCCCTCCCTCCCTCCCTCCCTCCCTCCCTCCCTTCCTTCCTTCCTCCCTTCCTTCCTTCCTTCCTTCCTTCCTTCCTTCCTTCCTTCCTTCCTTCCTTCCTTCCTTCCTTCCTTCCTTCCTTCCTTCCTTCCTTCCTTCCTTCCTTCCTCCCTCCCTTCCTTCCTCCAGCTGTTTCCAACATTTAAAGCATCCGAGTAGCAGCATCCTTCAGTTAGTTACATGTGTTCAGGGTGGTTCTGCAAACAGCTGATGAACTCTTTGACGGGGTGTCCGTGGAAACAGATCTGGTTGACAGCGTTGAACAAGGGGAACCTGGAGGGAGGAAAGATGGGATAACAGTTTTAGTGTTAAAATGCCTGATCCACACTATAGGGCCTACCCGAACCCTAGGTTGAAGATACCCAGGTTAGGACAAGTTATGATTCTATGCGGAAGCTTTTAGAAAATGAACAGATTCATGGGACCACCTGTTGCTAACTAGCATAGCTGGTCCCATTGTTTAGAATGCTTCCTCATTTATGCAAAGAGTTATGGGATATTAGAATCCTTGTCTTAACCTGTCATCTTCAACCTTGTCCGAACCGGACTGTCCTGGCTCATATATCGCCTTTCACATGGTTCTTTCCAGCACAGTTCCAGCAACTATGGCTTGGCTCGGTTCGGCTCAGTAGTGTGAAAAGGTTATAAGATTGGTTTATACATGTAATTCGGATGTTCAATTAAGAACATTCTTACGAATTCCCTACCGGTGACTCTTATCAGCACCTCGCAACCCTTTCAATCTGCACACTCCACTTCCCATCCCCCAGGAGTGGTGCCTGAGAGTCTAGGGGGTACCATAAACCAGCCTCTCAAACTCTCTGTGACCTGTGGACCTGGGCCCTGATTGGTTGCTTAGGGGCACATTGTCAGGGGCCATGACACCTGACAGCTCTTCTCACTGTGCAGGTCAGTGTCTCCTCACTTGTGGGATGGAGTGTTACTTGTGTGTTTACTATTTACTGTTGGTAGTAGTTACTGATAGTTGCAGGCCTATCTAGCATAAAAACAAAACTCGTTCTCAGAAGATTCTGAAGCCAAACTCATCCACTATATGAATGTTAACATTAATATACTGTAATTGTAACTCACTTGTCCACCAGGCCCTTCTTCTTCAGAATGTGGTTGACTTCAGCTGCGGTTGCTGGACCCTGGAGCTTCTGACCATTCAACATCTCCTTCTCCAACTCCTCAATTGTCTACAAATTGTGTACATTAGCTTTTTTTATTGAGAAAAGAGAGAGGGAGGGGGGGAGGGTGCGAGAGAAAAAAGAGAGCGAACGACAGAGAGAGAGATAGAGAGAGAAAACAACAGAGAGAGAGAACAACAGAGAGAGAGAGAGAACAACAGAGAGAGAGAGAACAACAGAGAAAGAGAACAACACAGAGAGAGAACAACAGAGAGAGAGAACAACAGAGAGAGAACAACAGAGAGAGAGAGAACAACAGAGAGAGAGAGAGAGAACAACAGAGAGAGAGAGAGAACAACAGAGAGAGAGAGAACAACAGAGAAAGAGAACAACACAGAGAGAGAACAACAGAGAGAGAGAGAACAACAGAGAAAGAGAACAACAGAGAGAGAGAACAACAGAGAGAGACAACAACAGAGAGAGAACAACAGAGAGAGAGAGAACAACAGAGAGAGAGAACAACATAGAGAGAGAACAACAGAGAGAGAGAGAACAACAGAGAGAGAGAACAACAGAGAGAGAGAACAACAGAGAGAGAGAGAGAACAACAGAGAGAGAGAGAACAACAGAGAGAGAGAACAACAGAGAGAGAGAGAGAACAACAGAGAGAGAGAGAACAACAGAGAAAGAGAACAACACAGAGAGAGAACAACAGAGAGAGAGAACAACAGAGAGATAACAACAGAGAGAGAGAACAACAGAGAGAGAGAACAACAGAGAGAGAGAGAACAACAGAGAGAGAGAACAGAGCGAGAGAACAACAGAGAGAGAACAACAGAGAGAGAACAACAGAGAGAGAGAGAACAACAGAGAGAGAGAGAGAGAGGGAGAGAGAGAGAGAGAGAGAGAGAGAGAGAGAGAGATAGAGAGAGAGAGAACAACCGAGAGAGAACAACAGAGAGAGAGAGAACAACAGAGAGAGAACAACAGAGAGAGAGAGAACAACAGAGAGAGAGAGAGAACAACAGAGAGAGAGAGAGAGATAGAGAGAGAGAGAGAGAACAACAGAGAGAGAACAACACAGAGAGAACAACAGAGAGAGAACAACAGAGAGCGAGAGAACAACAGAGAGAGAGAGAACAACAGAGAGAACAACAGAGAGAGAACAACAGAGAGAGAGAAAAAACAGAGAGAGAGAGAACAACAGAGAGAGAACAACAGAGAGAGAGAACAACAGAGAGAGAGAACAACAGAGAGAGAGAGAGAATCTCAGAATATCTACAATGCCCCTTGTATTCCTCTCGCTTTCCACATTCTTCACCTTTCCTGTTTTTGCGAAGGCCTCTGCGATCTTGCGGTTACGTCCGCCGTAGCAGGTGGTGATGAGGTCGGCGACGCCACAGCTCTCCAGGAATGTGACGGGGGAGACGGGTCCAGCGGTGCAGAATATCCGGGCGAAGGAGATCATCTCCATCAGCCCCAGTCTGATCACCGCTGCCTTCGTGTTATCACCGAAGCCCAGGCCGTCACAGAACCCTGCTCCCACCGCCACTATGTTCTGGGGAGGGAGACCTGTTCTTTACTCTGTGTAGATCTAGATTCAAATGGCTACCCCCCTCCTCTTTTACGCTGCTGCTACTCTCTGTTTATTATCTATGCATAGTCACTTTAATAACTCTACCTACATGTACATATTCCCTCAATTACCTTGACTAACCGGTGCCCCCGCACATTGTCTCGGTACCGGTACCCCCTGTATATAGCCTCGCTATTGTTATTTTATTTGACTGCTGTTCTTTAATTATTTGTTACTTTTATTTATTATTTCTTTTTAGGTATTCTTCCAAAAAACTGCATTGTTGGTTAAGGGCTTGTAAGTAAGCATTTCACCTGTTGTATTCGGCGCATGTGACAAATACAATTTGATTTGATTTGATTCCACATGTCTTATAGGTGAAGATCTCCCAGAAGACCACAGGAGACATTTGTGGATAATCTTCCAAGACACTGGTCAGAATAGAGGACCTTGCAGCTTCCATTAAAAACAGAAAGCTATGGCATGCCATCATTAGGCGCATTGTACTACCACTATAAGAAATTAAGCAAGCGATTACTATATCATCATTTCATACTGACAGTGGTGTTTGACTGTGAAGTTAATCTCACCAGAAAGAGATCAATGTAAAAGCATTTTATGAGAAAAAAAGCAGACCTTGAGAGCTCCACAGATCTCTACGACATCGGCCTCCACCACCACAGTGACTCTAAAGTTAATGGTCTGCATCAGTTCCTTCAGGATGGGGCCCCAGTCCTGGTTCTTACAGCCTGGGGGAAGAATACAAACATTATTACACATGAAATATCCCAAATACCATCATATCATATAATGCATCGATACTTACTACTGTAACACAAAAGCATCGGCATGGGCTCTTTTAATGGAAGAGATGTACTGGGTTCTATTTTCCAAAGCAACCAAATACACCTTGATTATACTTCATACGCATCAAATATACAGATGCAGGGCATAGCTTTGCACACACACACACACACACACACACACACACACACACACACACACACACACACACTCCTTACCGATTGTGGTCTCGCAGAATTTCTCCTCTGCGACTTCGTTGGCAATGTTGGCCCCCATCAGTACTGTCATGGTGATGCCCAGCTTCTCTCTGATGACATCAGAAATCAGCTTCAACCCCTCGGGACCCTCATCCACACCCTGAAACGTATATCCCCATGGATACATCTATTAGTATTATCACCCTCATCCACACCCTGAAACACCAGAACACTAGGAATGTAGATCTGCCTCACCCCTCTTCACCCTTTGGGACTGAGAACACATTCTATTTACAGCAACAAGCAACAATTAGAAGCAGCAGTATTCAATTCTGTAAATTAAATCAGAAGTTCGCCCTTCAAAAAGGCAATTGTTTGCTGCTGAATTGAACATCTGGCCTTATTCAAACAGGCCCTGAAAGCAAAGCCACTCACCTTGATAAGAGACATGCCCACAGCATCCTTCTTGATGTGTTCTCTGATGGTGTCACAGATTCTGTTGATGAACTGGTGTGGAATAACGAAGATCAGGATGTCTGCTCCCTTCACAGCATCCGTCACCTCTGGAACAGCCACCTACACGGGGATGACATTAATCGGATGAAGTGTGGCAGACAGCCACCTACATGGGGATGACATTAATCGGATGAAGTGTGGCAGACAGCCACCTACACGGGGATGACATTAATCGGATGAAGTGTGGCAGACTTAAATTTAAAGGTTGGTAATAATACATTATAACGTAATGATTAGTTAATAATCAGGTAATAATAAAAAAAATATTTATTGAACCAAAAAGGTGATATATGCATTGTTGTGATTTCGATCGTGACAAACTGTAAACATAAATGTTAGCTGCACGAGAGATTTGGTTCTGGGTTACTTCTTTAATTATGAATACACATATTCTTTTTCAGAGCATTTTGAAAACCTGAAATGAATGAGTCTTACGATGTTGGGAGGCAGCTTGTGTCCAGGCAGGTACTTGACGTTCTCATGGTCTGTATTGATGATCTCTGTGAGTTTGCGTCCGTTCACCGTCTCCTCAAACACCCACATGTTCACTGTCGTGTCGAATATGTCAAGCTTTCCTGCGTTGGTGCCCACAATCTTGGCAATGGCAGAACCCCTGTAGATGTGAAACAAAAGTGTCCATTTCAAACAATCCCATTGTTTCATTCCTGTTCTCCACATTTTCGGAGCTGAGGAGATTACTTCCAATTGAATGGATGATAGACTTCACACTAGTATTAGAGCAGGGTGCAAAACCCAGTGAGGTATTCCCACTTTGAGAGATAAACAGGCTAGAAGTGAGATGCTTGAATGTTGAATGTCCCCATTGGACCCAACCAATCAGTCTTGCAATTGTATTTGGTTAATGAAGCTTGTCTCTCACTGCTGCCAAGCAGTTAAGCTTTCTAGCACCAAATATTATGCAACAAATGCTGGGAGAGGAAAATAATGGTGTAATTTGTCAAAAGTGGACTCGTAAATTATTATTGTGACAAGAATTAATGTTGCTCATACACCGTTTACAATAAATATACACCACACATAATTAGTATAATGACAGTAGTAGTGATTACTCAAACAAGGCCTTATTTTACGCCAAACAATGAGGCAAGAGTGATATTTTAAAGATCAGACAACTCAATATTGATTCAGCAACTTCCCCCCGATTGTTCTAGTAACCTACACAACACAACACTACACAACACAACCCAACAACACAATCCAACCTCAGAGAACATAAGAGCATTCCTGAGGAAGACCCTGCAGTGCAGCAGTTCTAAGCGTTTGTTGTCATAGCAGCATGGCCTGGTCTCAGACTAGACGTAACATAGTAAATGTAAATCCGGGACACTCAAATTGGTATGATATGTTACATTTGGTCTGGTTACATAAGACAGAAGGTTACTTAAGGCAAAAACGAAAGTTCAGTGGTTGGTCGGGCGTATAATGTGAACTTCTAGCAACCCAAAGTTGCGTGTTCAAATCGCATCATGGACAAATGTACAATTTTAGCAACTTTGCAACTACTTACTACTTTTTAGCTATTTGCAACTACTTAGCATGTTAGATAACCCTTCCCCTTTAACCTAACTCCTAATCCTAACCTTAACCCCTAACCCTAACCAAGCTAACATTAGCCACCTAGCTAACATTAGCGTTAGCCACCTAGCCAACATTAGCATTAGCCACCTAGCCAGCTAGCGAACATTATTTACAACAAATTGGAATTCGTAACATATCATACGTTTTTCTAATTCATAACATACTGTACGAATTTCAATTCGTAACATATTGTACGAATTGCAATTCTTAACATATAATACGAATAGTAATTCATACGAAATGGATGATGGACATCAACAAATTAATACATACCATACGAAACATAACATATCATACTAATTGGAGATCCTGGATTTACGTTTACTACAGTTGAAGTCGGAAGTTTACATACACTTAGGTTGGAGTCATTAAAACTCATTTTTCAACCACTCCACACATTTCTTGTTAACAAACTATAGTGCCTTTAAACAGCTTGGAAAATTCCAGAAAATGATGTCATGGCTTTAGAAGCTTCTGATAGGCTAATTTACATAATTTGAGTCAATTGGAGGTGTACCTGTGGATGTATTTCAAGGCCTACCTTCAAACTCAGTGCCTCTTTGCTTGACATCATGGGAAAATCAAAAGAAATCAGCCAGACAAAATTGTAGACCTCCACAAGTATGGTTCATCCTTGGGAGCAATTTCCAAACGCCTGAAGGTACCACGTTCATCTGTACAAACAATGGTACGCAGGTATAAACACCATGGGACCACGCAGCCGTCATACCGCTCAGGAAGGAGACGCGTTCTGTATCCTAGAGATGAACGTACTTTGGTGCAAAAAGTGCAAATCCATCCCAGAACAACAGCAAAGGACCTTGTGAAGATGCTGGAGGAAACAGGTACAAAAGTATCTATATCCACAGTAAAACGAGTCCTATATCGACATAACCTGAAAGGACGCTCAGCAAGGAAGAAGCCACTGCTCCAAAACCGCCACAAAAAACCTAGACTATGGTTTGCAACTGCACATGGGGACAAAGATCGTACTTTTTGGAGAAATGTCCTCTGGTCTGATGAAACAAAAATAGAACTGTTTGGCAATAATGACCATCGTTATGTTTGGAGGAAAAAGGGGTCGGCTTGCAAGCCGAAGAACACCATCCCAACCGTGAAGCACGGGGGTGGCAGCATCATGCTGTGGGGGTGCTTTGCTGCAGGAGGGACTGGTGCACTTCACAAAATAGATGGCATCATGAGGAAGGAAAATTATGTGGATATATTGAAGCAACATCTCAAGACATCAGTCAGGAAGTTAAAGCTTGGTCGCAAATGGGTCTGCCAAATGGACAATGACCCCAAGCATACTTCCAAAGTTGTGGCAAAATGGCTTAAGGACAACAAAGTAAAGGTATTGGAGTGGCCATCACAAAGCCCTGACCTCAATCCTATAGAAAATATGTGGGCAGAACTGAAAAAGCGTGTGCGAGCAAGGAGGCCTACAAACCTGACTCAGTTACACCAGCTCTGTCAGGAGGAATGTGCCAAAATCCACCCAACTTATTGTGGGAAGCTTGTGGAAGGCTACCCGAAACATTTGACCCAAGTTAAACAATTTAAAGGCAATGCTACCAAATACTAATTGAGTGTATGTAAACTTCTGACCCACTGGGAATGCGATGAAAGAAATAAAAGCTTAAATAAATAATTCTCTCTACTATTATTCTGACATTTCAGATTCTTAAAATAAAGTGGTGATCCTAACTGACCTAAGACAGGGAATTTTTACTAGGATTAAATGTCAGGAATTGTGAGTATAAATGTATTTGGCTAAGGTGTACAGTGGGGAAAAAAAGTATTTAGTCAGCCACCAATTGTGCAAGTTCTCCAACTTAAAAAGATGAGAGAGGCCTGTAATTTTCATCATAGGTACACGTCAACTATGACAGACAAAATGAGAAAAATATATCCAGAAAATCACATTGTAGGATTTGTAATGAATTTATTTGCAAATTATGGTGGAAAATAAGTATTTGGTCAATAACAAAAGTTTCTCAATACTTTGTTATATACCCTTTGTTGGCAATGACACAGGTCAAACCTTTTCTGTAAGTCTTCACAAGGTTTTCACACACTGTTGCTGGTATTTTGGCCCATTCCTCCATGCAGATCTCCTCTAGAGCAGTGATGTTTTGGGGCTGTCGCTGGGCAACACGGACTTTCAACTCCCTCCAAAGATTTTCTATGGGGTTGAGATCTGGAGACTGGCTAGGCCACTCCAGGACCTTGAAATGCTTCTTACGAAGCCACTCCTTCGTTGCCCGGGCGGTATGTTTGGGATCATTGACATGCTGAAAGACCCAGCCACGTTTCATCTTCAATGCCCTTGCTGATGGAAGGAGGTTTTCACTCAAAATCTCACGATACATGGCCCCATTCATTCTTTCCTTTACACGGATCAGTCGTCCTGGTCTCTTTGCAGAAAAACAGCCCCAAAGCATGATGTTTCCACCCCCATGCTTCACAGTAGGTACGGTGTTCTTTGGATGCAACTCAGCATTCTTTGTCCTCCAAACACGACGAGTTGAGTTTTTACCAAAAAGTTATATTTTGGTTTCATCTGACCATATGACATTCTCCCAATCCTCTTCTGGATCATCCAAATGCACTCTAGCAAACTTCAGATGGGCCTGGACATGTACTGGCTTAAGCAGGGGGACACGTCTAGCACTGCAGGATTTGAGTCCCTGGCGGCGTAGTGTGTTACTGATGGTAGGCTTTGTTACTTTGGTCCCAGCTCTCTGCAGGTCATTCACTAGGTCCCCGCGTGTGGTTCTGGGATTTTTGCTCACCGTTCTTGTGATCATTTTGACCCCACGGGGTGAGATCTTGCGTGGAGCCCCAGATCGAGGGAGATTATCAGTGGTCTTGTATGTCTTCCATTTCCTAATAATTGCTCCCACAGTTGATTTCTTCAAACCAAGCTGCTTACCTATTGCAGATTCAGTCTTCCCAGCCTGGTGCAGGTCTACAATTTTGTTTCTGGTGTCCTTTGACAGCTCTTTGGTCTTGGCCATAGTGGAGTTTGGAGTGTGACTGTTTGAGGTTGTGGACAGGTGTCTTTTATACTGATAACAAGTTCAAACAGGTGCCATTAATACAGGTAACGAGTGGAGGACAGAGGAGCCTCTTAAAGAAGAAGTTACAGGTCTGTGAGAGCCAGAAATCTTGCTTGTTTGTAGGTGACCAAATACTTATTTTCCACCATAATTTGCAAATAAATTCATTAAAAATCCTACAATATGATTTTCTCGATATTTTTTTCTCAATTTGTCTGTAATAGTTGACGTGTACCTATGATGAAAATTACAGGCCTCTCTCATCTTTTTAAGTGGGAGAACTTGCACAATTGGTGGCTGACTAAATACTTTTTTCCCCCACTGTATATTAACTTCCGACTTCAACTGTATGTTACGTCTACCCCTGAGTCCAGGTTGGTTGGACATACCACCCTTCAACTTCATCATATAATATGGTTAATATGAGCTAATCACCACTTTGTAAATTGTGGTTTGTGTATCATGAAGAATCATAGTGTTGTTTTATCACAGAGGTTTAAAGCCTGTAGGTTAGAGTTTAGACTTTGGTATTCCCATCTCCTCATCACTGACAGAAACATATAATCAGAAACATTTTATTTAGTCATTATCTGATCTCATGCATACAGTGAATTGGAGGCAGCCTGTGTGTGTGCATGTGTGTGTGTTTAAAACTATAAGGAGTAGAACTGTATTATGCAAACATCCAGTGCTGTCACAAGCTGAAACTAAAATAATCCAGCAATTCCAGTAGATGCAATAAAATTCTGATATTTGCCCCAGTTATGTTGCATTATTACCACCATAGGTAAGCATAATCGAGACAATAAAAGTACTATTATTATTAATATTAGTCTGATAAGGCAAACAAAGAAAGCTGGGGAAAGCAAACAGCAACAGTCATTTTCAAACAGTCATCTGTTTCTAGTGAGATCACTCGATCCACTCTTCTCAAACACCTGCACTTCTATAACCTACAACCTGATACACAACCGACTCAAAGGTTGACAGTATTATTACCAACTCAAATTACAGTCCGGTAAGTGAAAGGCATTTGAAAACCACTGACATGGAAAAACAGCTGTCTCTTGTACAGTACAGTAAGATAATTCTGCATCATCAGTTCAGAAAGACTTCATCAAATAGCCTAAACATTTTAGAACAAATCAATATAAAAAGGTATCTACCAGTTGCCAGAGCCAATGATGCATACTTTCTTGGGTGCCATGATGTACAGTGCGACCGTTCACGGTGTCTGTCGTTCCTCCTGAAGTGATTGCTGAGAGAACGCGTCTGAAGCCGAGACTAAATGTATTTATATCTGGCACGTGGGACAGCAGTCTGGGTCACGCCCTCTTGTATTTACTGGTTAACGCGCTCAGGTCCAGACAGGCTCCAAAAGGACCATTTTTGTTTTGTTTTTTTGTTTTCAAGCGCATATAATTAAAAAGGTATTGTCAGACATTATTCATTCTAATCAGACAGGTTTTTTTTACATGGACGATACATTGGAGATACAGTGAGGGAAAAAAGTATTTGATCCCCTGCTGATTTTGTACGTTTGCCCACTGACAAAGAAATGATCAGTCTATAATTTTAATGGTAGGTTTATTTGAACAATGAGAAACAGAATAACAACAAAAAAATTCAGAAAAATGCATGTCAAAAATGTTATAAATTGATTTGCATTTTAATGAGGGAAATACGTTTTTGACCCCTCTGCAAAACATGATTTAGTACTTGGCAAAACCCTTGTTGGCAATCACAGAGGTCAGACGTTGCTTGTAGTTGGCCACCAGGTTTGCACACATCTCAGGAGGGATTTTGTCCCACTCCTCTTTGCAGATCTTTTCCAAGTCATTAAGGTTTCGAGGCTGACGTTTGGCAACTCGAACCTTCAGCTCCCTCCACAGATTTTCTATGGGATTAAGGTCTGGAGACTGGCTAGGCCACTCTAGGACCTTAATGTGCTTCTTCTTAAAGCCACTCCTTTGTTGCCTTGGCCGTGTGTTTTGGGTCATTATCATGCTGGAATACCCATCCACGACCCATTTTCAATGCCCTGGCTGAGGGAAGGAGATTTGACGGTACATGGCACCGTCCATCGTCCCTTTGATGCGGTGAAGTTGTCCTGTCCCCTTAGCAGAAAAACACCCCCAAAGCATAATTTTTCCACCTCCATGTTTGACGGTGGGGATGGTGTTCTTGGGGTCATAGGCAGCATTCCTCCTCCTCCAAACACGGCGAGTTGAGTTGATGCCAAAGAGCTCGATTTTGGTCTCATCTGACCACAACACTTTCACCCAGTTCTCATCTGAATCATTCAGATGTTCATTGGCAAACTTCAGACGGCCCTGTATATGTGCTTTCTTGAGCAGGGGGACCTTGCGGGCGCTGCAGGATTTCAGTCCTTCACGGCGTAGTGTGTTACCAATTGTTTTCTTGGTGACTATGGTCCCAGCTGCCTTGAGATCATTGACAAGATCCTCCCATGTAGTTCTGGGCTGATTCCTCACCGTTCTCATGATCATTGCAACTCCACGAGGTGAGATCTTGCATGGAGCCCCAGGCCGAGGGAGATTGACAGTTATTTTGTGTTTCTTCCATTTGCAAATAATCACACCAACTGTTGTCACCTTCTCACCAAGCTGCTTGGCGATGGTCTTATTGCCCATTCCAGCCTTGTGTAGGTCTACAATCTTGTCCCTGACATCCTTGGAGAGCTCTTTGGTCTTGGTGGAGAGTTTGAAACCAAAATAGAACTTTTTGGTAAAAACTCAACTCGTCGTGTTTGGAGGACAAAGAATGCTGAGTTGCATCCAAAGAACACCATACCTACTGTGAAGCATGGGGGTGGAAACATCATGCTTTGGGGCTGTTTTTCTGCAAAGGGACCAGGACGACTGATCTGTGTAAAGGAAAGTATGAATGGGGCCATGTATCGTGAGATTTTGAGTGAAAACCTCCTTCCATCAGCAAGGGCATTGAAGATGAAACGTGGCTGGGTCTTTCAGCATGACAATGATCCCAAACACACCGCCCGGGCAACGAAGGAGTGGCTTCGTAAGAAGCATTTCAAGGTCCTGGAGTGGCCTAGCCACTCTCCAGATCTCAACCCCATAGAAAATCTTTGGAGGGAGTTGAAAGTCCGTGTTGCCCAGCGACAGCCCCAAAACATCACTGCTCTAGAGGAGATCTGAATGGAGGAATGGGCCAAAATACCAGCAACAGTGTGTGAAAACCTTGTGAAGACATACAGAAAACGTTTGACCTGTGTCATTGCCAACAAAGGGTATATAACAAAGTATTGAGAAACTTTTGTTATTGACCAAATACTTATTTTCCACCATAATTTGCAAATAAATTCATTAAAAATCCTACAATGTGATTTTCTGGAGAAAAAAAATCTCATTTTGTCTGTCATAGTTGACGTGTACCTTTGATGAAAATTACAGGCCTCTCTCATCTTTTTAAGTGGGAGAACTTAAACAACTGTAGCTATTAAAATCAGATCCAACAATAATATCAAGGGATTAGAAATCCAGGGCTTAAAAACAAAGGTGTCATTGTACGCTGATATTTCATGTTTTCTTTTAAATCCACAACTTGAATCCCTCCACAGCCTCATAGAAGATCTAGATACATTTTCTAACCTCTCTGGATTACAACCAAATTATGATAAATGTACTATATTACGTATTGGATCACTAAAAAATAAAACATTTACATTACCATGTAGTTTACCAATAAAATGGTCTGATGGTGTTGTGGATATACTCGGAATACATATTCCAAATGAAATAAAGGATCTCACTCCAACACATTTTAATAGAAAGTTAGCAAAAATAGATAAGATCTTGCTACCATGGAAAGGTAAATACCTGTCTATTTGTGGAAAAAATCACCCTGATTAACTCTTTAGTATTATCCCAGTTTACCTATTTGCTTATGGTCTTGCCTACGCCTAGCGAACCGTTTTTTAAATTATATGAGAAAAAAAGATTCCATTTTATTTGGAACAGCAAGCCAGACAAAATTAAACGGGACTATTTATATAATGAATATGAATTCGGAGGACAGAAATGATTAAATATTAAAGCATTAGACCTATCACTAAAAGCTTCAGTCATACAAACGTTATACTTAAATCCGAACTGGTTCTCTAGCAAATTAGTAAGATTGTCTCACCCCATGTTCAAGAATGGCCTTTTTCCCTTTATTCAGATTACCACCTCTCACTTTCAGTTATTTGAAAAGGAAATAATCTCCCAAATATCGCTATTTCTAAAACAAGCCATAGAAAGTTGGTTGCAATTTCAATTTAATCCTCCCGAAACGACAGAACATAATGCAACAAATATTGTGGTTAAACTCAAATATACTAATTGATAAGAAACCATTATTTTTTTGAGAAAATGTTTTAAAAAGGTATAATCTTCGTAAATGATATCATAGGTAGGACTGGTGGAGTTATGTCGCACATGCAGCTAACAAAAAAATATAGAAATGTCTGCTCTACCCAAAGTTACAACCAAATAATTGCAGCATAACCGCAAAAATTGAAGAGGAAAGTGGAAGGGGGAAAAAGTAAGGAACTTGTCTGTTGGCCCTGGATTAAATAACAAAATTGGTTAAAGAAAATTGTGATAAATAAAAAAGTATACCAGTTTCATTTAAGGACCAAAGGATTGACAGCCGTCCCATAGAGATTGCAAAATAGTTGGGAAGAGATTTTTGACGTACCGATTCCATGGCATAGTGTTTATGAACTGATACGCAAAACGACGCCGGATTCAAAACGTATAATTTTTCAATGTAAATGATTATACAAAATTCTTGCTGCCAATATAATGTTATTTATATGGGGGATACAATCTTCCCAGCTCTGCAGATTTTGCTGCGAAGAGACAGAATCATTAGATCATTTGTTTTGGTACTGTCCATTTGTAGCTTGTTTTTGGTCACAGGTCCAGGAATGGCTGAAGGATTGCTATATTTACCTGGAGCTAATCCTGCAGATAGCACTACTGGGTGATCTGAAAAGTCATAGTCAATCGATCAATAAATTAATAATACTTTTAGCAAAAATGTTTATTTTCAATTTACAATCTATAGAAACAATGAGAATAGAAGGGTTCAGAACTTTTGTGAAACATCACAGTACAGTTGAAAAATATATGGCAAATTGAAATCCAATATGGATGGTGTTAAGAGATAGATGGGAGGTGTTGAATGGAGCTGAAGGATGGGACTAATAACAACTAACAACAACTAATAACAACAAGATAACTAATGTAAAGCATACTGTGTCCATAATAAGTATATAGGCTATAGGTTGAGAGCTTTTGTGAAAGAACACAGTTAGAAAGATATGGCATATAGAAGCAAACCGGATGGACATCATGAAAATGATCGGAGAGGTTGAGGGTAGAGGAAGTTCAGGAGTAAAAACAAACAAAATAGATTTTTTGGTAAAATTGACTGTGTTCATAAAATGTATATAGTATGTATAAGCTGGAAGTAGAGGCCTAAGCGTTGTTGTTCACTAGTTTACTCCAATTAGGGAAGGGGTGGTGGGGTTGGAAAGTAATAAAGGGAAATATATTTTTTTAAATGGGAAATGTATATATACACTACCGTTCAAAGTTTGGGGTCACTTAGAAATGTCCTTGTTTTCGAAAGAAAAGCAATTTTTTTGTCCATTAAAATAACATTAAATTGATCAGAAATACAGTGTAGACATTGTTAATGTTGTAAATGGCTATTGTAGCTGGAAATGGCTGATTCTTTAATGGAATATCTACATAGGCCCATTATCAGCAACCATCAGTCCTGTGTTCCAATGGCACGTTGTGTTTGCTAATCCAAGTTTATCATTTTAAAAGGCTGATTAAAGAAGCAATACAACTGGCCTTCTTGAGACTAGTTGAGTATCTGGAGCATCAGCAATTGTGGGTTCGATTACAGGATCAAAATGGCCAGAAACAAATAACTTTCTTCTGAAACTCGTCAGTCTATTCTTGTTCTGAGAAATGAAGGGTATTCCATGCGAGAAATTGCCAAGAAACTGAAGATCTCGTACAACGCTGTGTACTGCTCCCTTCACAGAACAGCGCAAACTGGCTCTAACCAGAATAGAAAGAGGAGTGGGAGGCCCCGGTGCACAACTGAGCAAGAGGACAAATACATTAGTGTGTCTAGTTTGAGAAACAGACGCCTCACAGGTCCTCAACTGGCAGCTTCATTAAATAGTATCCGCAAAACACCAGTCTCAACGTCAACAGTGAAGAGGCGACTCCGGGATGCTGACCTTCTAGGCAGAGTTGCAAAGAAAAAGCCATTTGTCAGACTGCCCATCTTAATCTTTTATTTTTATTGGCCAGTCTGAGATATGGCTTTTTCTTTGCAACTCTGCCTAGGTGGTCAGCATCCCGGAGTAGCCTCTTCACTGTGTGTGTGACAGGTGTTTATAGACCGGTGTGTGTGTGGTGTTCATAAGAACCCCAGAACTATACTGTGATGCTGAGCACTAGACAGCTAACATATTTAATGGAAAGACAGTTTGTGCATCAATTGGTAGAAAACATTACAAACTTTAAATCATTCATTCACAACCGAGAAGTTATCATTGAAGATATCCTTTATTATAGCATAGGATTAAAACATACAGGAAAAAATAGGTTTGGTCCACAAGAGAAAAATACAATTTAGGTCTGAAGATTTCAATCAGTCGTCAGTATCATCCTTTACAGGCTTGGGGGCAATTCAGGACAATTAGAACACGGATTGAAATTACAATTACATTTAGGAAAAACAAATCAATTGAAAATAAATGGCACTTTATTTCACTTGACTACTGAACTGATACCAAATTGAGCCCAACCATAAAGCTTCATACATCCTTTACATGTCATCACATCTAAACCGCAACACAACAGGCGTAAGCTTTCTATCATACTATCAAAAAAGATGAAATTCTTAAATATGTCACATCTACTAGTGAACCCAGCTCTACGCTTCTCTTCCTTCGGTGCCGATGGCTTCTGCACACTAACAAAGAGGAAAACCCAGAGGAATTCATCTTAACCCAACAATAGAACCTTGAATGTTGTTCCACACAGGATCAACAAGCAACTGCAACTTGCTGCTAGGTTATAGACAATGTTCTGGATTAAACCATTGAGATCACTCGAAGGGGAACGTCTTGGGAAAACGATAGGAGTATTAGACAGTGAGTCAAAATGATGGTCTGCCCTTTAAAACATACATTTTTCCTTCACATCAATCATCAGGTTGTTCTGCTCAATTTGACAAAACTATATAGACTTGAGGTAATTACTACTAACACTACTTCCTTAATATTTTTTACTTCTAACAAGACACGCCTTAATATAATTCATACTTTCGAAACATAAAAAAAAGATAATTAACAAAAAAACAAAGCTCCACAAAAATAGTTTCAAATGAAATGGCCCCTTAAATAATGAACTAAACCAACAGACTGAATCTTCACAATATCGTGAAGCCTGCCCGACATCATGCTTTGAAGTGTTCAGGGGAGAATTTTTGAAGCACACAACATTCTAAAAGTAGAATATTCTACAACAAGAATTCTAGAATACTCTTGAACCATTTCAAATAATCTTGGTAAGAAACGGATAGCTAGCACGGCAATAAAAGACCACTGAATACTCACAACCCTATCAATACCAAACAAACACCGAATATCGATTCCAGACCAAAGCCAGAATGGTAGTGCGTGTAGGTTATCACCTGATCAGTTATGAGTTAGTTTGGACTCAGAGCGGGTTCGAGACAGTCAAAGCATTTAAAATTAACCCAACGCTTTTTCACAATGGCCAAATGTTACGACTTTAATTGAAGTTAAAATACCCAATATTAGTTGTTGTGGAGTAGCATCAAAACTTAGTTGGGGGTCATTTCAACCTTAGGCCTGAATATAGATTCAAGATTGGCGATTTGTGAGAGAGTTCAGCACAACAAGGGAATGCATCGAGGTAAGGCATAGAGATAGACCATTGAGAGAAAATAAGTCAAAAGATCTTTTAGCGGGACAAATATAAATCAAACATTGATACATAACCATAACAGCCTGCTAGGTGACTTTCAAAAAGATATCCTATAGTTACCACCAGCAGTAAAGGAGATCTATATCTAAGATGTTTATCTACGTTTTCCTAAAAAAATCAAGGGCGTATTTATGAATGTCCCACACTTCTCTTCCTCCTCCCAGAGAGAATGGCCACTCTTGTTCCTCTGTTGGCCTGTTTTTCTTCGACATCATCATCATCTCTAAGTGTTTCTGATTCCCAGGGCTTGTTCCAGCTCCTGCCTTCTCTGCTGGACCTGAAATACATACAAAAAATAAAAAAATTAAGAGATTAAAATGCAGATAATTAACTATATTAATTTCATAAATGGAAATTCAATTTCATAGAGCACTTTAGAAGGGATTACAGCATTTGCTATAAGTGAAAGGAATACCAGGTTAACATCAGGCAAATACCAGTACTGTAAAATAAAGTACAACTGAAAATCATGTTCAGAGATTGTGTTTTCAAGTATTTAGTATGGCAGAAAAAACACTTGGTGATTCAGCGATGACGACCCTCATGGAGAATGAATGGCAGAAGAGAGAGGGCTTTCCCTTGGCGTAGGTGTAGCGAAACACCCCCCCCCCCCACCTTACACACACACACCACGGTACACACACACACACACACACACCACGGTACACACACACACACACACACACCACGGTACACACACACACACACACACACCACGGTACACACACACACAGAATGGTGGGAGGTGAGGAGGTTACCTTGGAGTAGAAGTAACGACACACTGCCTCCTGGGCCCAGGGTTGGAAATAGAACTCTGCTCTCCTCTCCTCTTCTGGGTTCGCAACCACATCAGTCATAGTCTGTAAAAAATAATCATATACATTAGAAACATACAACTTTTAGTAATACTTCCTTTAATAAAGCCTTTGGTTGTCATTGACAGTCCAGTCAGTCTGGGGTTTGGTCCTTGTCCAAGAATCAGCTGAACAAACACTACACATGGAACCTATGTCCATGGCAGCTAGCTAGTGCTAATGGCTAACATACGTCCATGGCAGCTAGCTAGTGCTAATGGCTAACCTACGTCCATGGCAGCTAGCTAGTGCTAATGGCTAACGTACTTCCATGGCAGCTAGCTGGTGCTAATTGACTAACCTACGTCCATAGCAGCTAGCTAGTGCTAATGGCTAACCTTTGTCCATGTAACTAGCTAGTGCTAATGGCTAACCTACATCCATGGCAGCTAGCTAGTGTTAATGGCTAACACACTTCCATGGCAGCTAGCTAGTGCTAATGGCTAACCTACGTCCATGGCAGCTAGCTAGTGCTTATGGCTAACATACGTCCATGGCAGCTAGCTAATGCCTAACCAAGTCCATGACAACACAAGGAGAGGATCACGTTCAGCAAGACACACATCAAAATGTTTTGCAAAAGAAAACAACAAATCTGTATTTAAATGGACACAATTTCAAGTAGTATCTCCCTGTTTCACTTAATTTCAATGTATTTTCTTCTTAATGAACACGACCCAGATATTATGTAAAGGGTAATCAGTAACTGAACAGGACTACAGAGCTGTGGTTTCCCAGTGTGTTTGTTTACCTTAGGGTAAAGAAAATATAATATTGCTGCTCCCCACACATGGGGGCCTCTCATTTCTTATCTGAACTAGAATCAATCCTCAGCACCAGTTCTCTTAAATTTAGTTCATAGTTGACCTTGAGGTCCCTGCTCTGTGACTGCAGCCAGTGATTGGGGTACCTCCCTGTTTCCCGTTTTCTCCCTACTGAACTATGCCCCATAGTGGTGTTCCTGTTAGTTTACCCTGCGGCCCCTGAATTGTGACCACAGCCAATTAAAGTTAGTCCTAAATATTTCAAAAACTAAAAGCATTGCATTTGGGACAAATCATACACTAAACCTTAAACCTGAACTAAATCTTGTGATGAATAATGTAGAAATTGAGCAAGTTGAGGTGACTAAATAGCTTGGAGTAACCCTGGATTGTAAACTGTCATGGTCAAAACAGGTTGATACAACAGTAGCTAGCATGGGGAGAGGTCTGTCCATAATAAAGTGCAGCTCTACCTTCTTAACAGCACTATCAATAAGGCAGGTCCTACAGGCCCTAGTTTTGTAGCACCTGGCCTTCCGTTCAGTCGTGTGGTCAGGTGCCACAAAGAGGGACTTAGGAAAATTACAATTGGCCCAGAACAGGGCAGTACGACTGGCCCTTAAATGTACACGGAGAGCTAACATTAATAATATGCATGGCAATCTCTCATGGCTCAAAGTAGAGGACAGATTATCACTGCTTGTATTTGTGATAAGTATTGACATCTTTAAATGCAACGAGCTGTCTGTTTAAACTACTAGCACACAGCTCGGACACCCATGCATTACCCCACAAGACATGCCACCAGAGGTTTCTTCACAGTCCCCAAGTCCAGAACAGACTATAGGAGGCGCACAGTACTACATAGAGCCATGACTACATGGAACTCTATTCCGCATCAGGTAACTGATGCAAGCAGTAAAATTTGATGTAAAAAAACAGATAAAAATGGAACAGTGAGGACTGTGAAGAGACACACACAGGACCACACAGACAATAACATACGCACTGTACACATGGATTTTCTATTGTAGATATGTAGTAGTAGAGTAGGGGCCTGAGGGAACATATAATAATATATATATAATATGCCATTTAGCAGACGCTTTTATCCAAAGCGACTTACAGTCATGCGTGCATACATTTTTGTGTATGGGTGGTCCCGGGGATCGAACCCACTACCTTGGCGTTACAAGCGCCGTGCTCTACCAGTTGAGCTACAGAGGACCACTTCATGTGTTGTGAAATCTGTCCGTCATGTAATGTTTTTCATTGTATATAACTGCCTTAATTTTGCTGGACCTCAGGAAGAGTAGCTGCTGCCTTGGCAGAAACTAATGGGGATCCATAATAAACCCCAGGAAGAGTAGCTGCTTCCTTGGCAGGAACTAATGGGGATCCATAATAAACCCCAGGAAGAGTAGCTGCTGCCTTGGCAGGAACTAATGGGGATCCATAATAAATACAAATACAGCCAGTCATTGATAAAGCCCTGAAGTACCTCCCTGTTTCATTCCCCGTTTCCTCCCTACTGAACTATGACCCACATGCAGCACTATGCCCCATAGTGGTGTTTTCCTGTGTGTTTACCTTGAGGTCCCGGCACTGTGACTGCAGCCAGTCGTTGATGAAGCCCTGGGGGTCTCTGGCGAAGCTCAACATGAACTCTCTCTGGGTCTTCAGCTGGTTGATCGTCTCTATGGTCTCATGGATCTACAGGGGAGGAAGAGAGATGGAGGGTCAATCCTAGCTCAACATCTAAATACACTGTATTGTCTAATGGATCTAATGGTCTGATGGATCTGAAGGGGAAGAAACAGCAAGATGGACGTCCAAACCAAGATGGATTAAGAGTTACTTTGTTTAGTTAGGTTTATTAGACCAGACAACAATGCAAATGGATCAATAGTTCAGTAAGATGTACCAGATTTAGCCAGCCGGCTAAACATCACCTGTAGTCCCTGTAGTAGAATATGTTCACTATAGCTCCTTCAGTAGAGTAGATCATTCTGTCTCATCTCTGTTGTGTTTAATTGGCCTTTGTCACAGCAGCTTGTCGAGGTCTCTCTGACCTTAGCTATGACCTCTCTACAATTACAGGGATAAGACCTGCAGCCAATGCTACTGACAGGGTGTGTGTGTGTGTGTGTGTGTGTGTCTCAGAGTCCTTCCTGTGGGGTCTTGTTCTCTGTCTGTATTAACAGTCTGAACTTGAAGTAGGTGTACTGCTGCTGGAGAGGGAGGAGGGCTGCCTATTTGTCCCTTTATTTCAGGTTCAGTGAGTTTCTCTGTACAGTCGGTTCCTGTCTGCTCCCAGTTCCTGCTGACTGTATTTAGTATCAATCAAAGGAATGCAATTTTTTTATTTTTTTATGTCGCCTCTATTTCTCACTCCTCCAGCGTTCTGACGATGGGCTGTACAATAGGAGAGACAAAAGGAGTGCGGAAAAACAGCTGTTTATTGCCTCAGCAACACAGCCTCAGAAAATCTCACCATAAGTGGGCGGCAGGTAGCTTAGCGGTTAAGAGCGTTGTGCCAGTAACCGAAAGGTCGCTGGTTCTAATCCCTGAGCCGACTAGGTGAAAAATCTGTCGATGTGCCCTTGAGCAAGGCACTTAACCCTAATTGCTCCTGTAAGTCGCTCTGGATAAGAGCGTCTGCTAAATGACTAAAATGTAAATGTATAAGAGGTTGTAGGCTAGATTCAGTCCCTTGATAATTAACGGACCACTGTAAACTTCAACTACAGCACGAGCACCATACATACCTTGTTGTCCAGGCCAGCTATGTCCTGCTGGCTGGTGGTGGACAGGAGGAAGGAGTTCATCTGGGTCTTTAGGGTGTCGTCCACCTCCACATCGATGTCATAGCAGGCAGTCTTCTTTTGGTCGTTGGGATCCACACTGTAGAGACAGCGAGAAGTTAGATCATGCCGAATATCTTACACTATGGGTTCGTTCCAGATTGTATTTTCTTGCAGTCACGCCGCACACATCTCAGCAGAGTTTTAGATCATATTAACGTGGTTCCTGAGACATTTGAACACTTTTGTAGGCATTGTGAGATCTGATCATCTGAGCATTAAGTTATAAAAAAGGGCCAGGAGTTCTTCCTGACCACGGGAAAACTCTGGACCTTAGTGATGACATACTGAGGTGTTGACCCTAGTGGCGAGGACATACTGAGGTGTTGACCCTAGTGACGAGGACATACTGAGGTGTTGACCCTAGTGACGAGGACATACTGAGGTTTTGACCCTAGTGGTGAGGACATACTGAGGTGTTGACCCTAGTGGTGAGGACAGTGAGGTGTTGACCCTAGTGGTGAGGACAGTGAGGTGTTGACCCTAGTGGTGAGGACAGTGAGGTGTTGACCCTAGTGGTGAGGACAGTGAGGTGTTGACCCTAGTGGTGAGGACAGTGAGGTGTTGACCCTAGTGGTGAGGACAGTGAGGTGTTGACCCTAGTGGTGAGGACAGTGAGGTGTTGGCCCTAGTGGTGAGGACAGTGAGGTGTTGACCCTAGTGGTGAGGACAGTGAGGTGTTGACCCTAGTGGTGAGGACAGTGAGGTGTTGACCCTAGTGGTGAGGACAGTGAGGTGTTGACCCTAGTGGTGAGGACAGTGAGGTGTTGACCCTAGTGGTGAGGACAGTGAGGTGTTGACCCTAGTGGTGAGGACAGTGAGGTGTTGACCCTAGTGGTGAGGACAGTGAGGTGTTGACCCTAGTGGTGAGGACAGTGAGGTGTTGACCCTAGTGGTGAGGACAGTGAGGTGTTGACCCTAGTGGTGAGGACAGTGAGGTGTTGACCCTAGTGGTGAGGACAGTGAGGTGTTGACCCTAGTGGTGAGGACAGTGAGGTGTTGTTGCTGGAGGTTAGTGTTAGTCCTATCTGATGACATGGTTAATAATGATGGTCAGAGGTTAGCCCTACCTGATGACATGGTTAATAATGATGGTCAGAGGTTAGTCCTACCTGATGACATGGTTAATAATGATGGTCAGAGGTTAGTCCTACCTGATGACATGGTTAATAATGATGGTCAGAGGTTAGTCCTACCTGATGACATGGTTAATAATGATGGTCAGAGGTTAGCCCTACCTGATGACATGGTTAATAATGATGGTCAGAGGTTAGGGTTAGTCCTACCTGATGACATGGTTAATAATGATGGTCAGAGGTTAGCCCTACCTGATGACATGGTTAATAATGATGGTCAGAGGTTAGTCCTACCTGATGACATGGTTAATAATGATGGTCAGAGGTTAGCCCTACCTGATGACATGGTTAATAATGATGGTCAGAGGTTAGTCCTACCTGATGACATGGTTAATAATGATGGTCAGAGGTTAGTCCTACCTGATGACATGGTTAATAATGATGGTCAGAGGTTAGTCCTACCTGATGCCATGGTTAATAATGATGGTCAGAGGTTAGTCCTACCTGATGCCATGGTTAATAATGATGGTCAGAGGTTAGTCCTACCTGATGACATGGTTAATAATGATGGTCAGAGGTTAGGGTTAGTCCTATCTGATGACATGGTTAATAATGATGGTCAGAGGTTAGTCCTACCTGATGACATGGTTAATAATGATGGTCAGAGGTTAGCCCTACCTGATGACATGGTTAATAATGATGGTCAGAGGTTAGTCCTACCTGATGACATGGTTAATAATGATGGTCAGAGGTTAGCCCTACCTGATGACATGGTTAATAATGATGGTCAGAGGTTAGCCCTACCTGATGACATGGTTAATAATGATGGTCAGAGGTTAGCCCTACCTGATGACATGGTTAATAATGATGGTCAGAGGTTAGTCCTACCTGATGACATGGTTAATAATGATGGTCAGAGGTTAGCCCTACCTGATGACATGGTTAATAATGATGGTCAGAGGTTAGGTTTCCTACCTGATGACATGGTTAATAATGATGGTCAGAGGTTAGCCCTACCTGATGACATGGTTAATAATGATGGTCAGAGGTTAGTCCTACCTGATGACATGGTTAATAATGATGGTCAGAGGTTAGCCCTACCTGATGACATGGTTAATAATGATGGTCAGAGGTTAGTCCTACCTGATGACATGGTTAATAATGATGGTCAGAGGTTAGTCCTACCTGATGACATGGTTAATAATGATGGTCAGAGGTTAGTCCTACCTGATGCCATGGTTAATAATGATGGTCAGAGGTTAGCCCTACCTGATGACATGGTTAATAATGATGGTCAGAGGTTAGTCCTACCTGATGACATGGTTAATAATGATGGTCAGAGGTTAGCCCTACCTGATGACATGGTTAATAATGATGGTCAGAGGTTAGTCCTACCTGATAACATGGTTAATAATGATGGTCAGAGGTTAGTCCTACCTGATGACATGGTTAATAATGATGGTCAGAGGTTAGCCCTACCTGATGACATGGTTAATAATGATGGTCAGAGGTTAGCCCTACCTGATGACATGGTTAATAATGATGGTCAGAGGTTAGCCCTACCTGATGACATGGTTAATAATGATGGTCAGAGGTTAGCCCTACCTGATGACATGGTTAATAATGATGGTCAGAGGTTAGGGTTAGTCCTACCTGATGACATGGTTAATAATGATGGTCAGAGGTTAGCCCTACCTGATGACATGGTTAATAATGATGGTCAGAGGTTAGTCCTACCTGATGACATGGTTAATAATGATGGTCAGAGGTTAGCCCTACCTGATGACATGGTTAATAATGATGGTCAGAGGTTAGTCCTACCTGATGACATGGTTAATAATGATGGTCAGAGGTTAGTCCTACCTGATGACATGGTTAATAATGATGGTCAGAGGTTAGTCCTACCTGATGCCATGGTTAATAATGATGGTCAGAGGTTAGTCCTACCTGATGCCATGGTTAATAATGATGGTCAGAGGTTAGTCCTACCTGATGACATGGTTAATAATGATGGTCAGAGGTTAGGGTTAGTCCTATCTGATGACATGGTTAATAATGATGGTCAGAGGTTAGTCCTACCTGATGACATGGTTAATAATGATGGTCAGAGGTTAGCCCTACCTGATGACATGGTTAATAATGATGGTCAGAGGTTAGTCCTACCTGATGACATGGTTAATAATGATGGTCAGAGGTTAGCCCTACCTGATGACATGGTTAATAATGATGGTCAGAGGTTAGTCCTACCTGATGACATGGTTAATAATGATGGTCAGAGGTTAGTCCTACCTGATGACATGGTTAATAATGATGGTCAGAGGTTAGCCCTACCTGATGACATGGTTAATAATGATGGTCAGAGGTTAGCCCTACCTGATGACATGGTTAATAATGATGGTCAGAGGTTAGCCCTACCTGATGACATGGTTAATAATGATGGTCAGAGGTTAGCCCTACCTGATGACATGGTTAATAATGATGGTCAGAGGTTAGTCCTACCTGATGACATGGTTAATAATGATGGTCAGAGGTTAGTCCTATCTGATGCCATGGTTAATAATGATGGTCAGAGGCTAGTCCTACCTGATGACATGGTTAATAATGATGGTCAGAGGTTAGTCCTACCTGATGACATGGTTAATAATGATGGTCAGAGGTTAGGGTTAGTCCTATCTGATGACATGGTTAATAATGATGGTCAGAGGTTAGCCCTACCTGATGACATGGTTAATAATGATGGTCAGAGGTTAGCCCTACCTGATGACATGGTTAATAATGATGGTCAGAGGTTAGTCCTACCTGATGACATGGTTAATAATGATGGTCAGAGGTTAGTCCTACCTGATGCCATGGTTAATAATGATGGTCAGAGGTTAGTCCTACCTGATGACATGGTTAATAATGATGGTCAGAGGTTAGTCCTACCTGATGACATGGTTAATAATGATGGTCAGAGGTTAGGGTTAGTCCTATCTGATGACATGGTTAATAATGATGGTCAGAGGTTAGCCCTACCTGATGACATGGTTAATAATGATGGTCAGAGGTTAGTCCTACCTGATGACATGGTTAATAATGATGGTCAGAGGTTAGTCCTACCTGATGACATGGTTAATAATGATGGTCAGAGGTTAGTCCTACCTGATGACATGGTTAATAATGATGGTCAGAGGTTAGTCCTATCTGATGACATGGTTAATAATGATGGTCAGAGGTTAGGGTTAGTCCTACCTGATGACATGGTTAATAATGATGGTCAGAGGTTAGTCCTACCTGATGACATGGTTAATAATGATGGTCAGAGGTTAGCCGACATGGTTAATAATGATGGTCAGAGGTTAGTCCTACCTGATGACATGGTTAATAATGATGGTCAGAGGTTAGTCCTACCTGATGACATGGTTAATAATGATGGTCAGAGGTTAGTCCTACCTGATGACATGGTTAATAATGATGGTCAGAGGTTAGGGTTAGTCCTATCTGATGACATGGTTAATAATGATGGTCAGAGGTTAGCCCTACCTGATGACATGGTTAATAATGATGGTCAGAGGTTAGTCCTACCTGATGACATGGTTAATAATGATGGTCAGAGGTTAGTCCTACCTGATGACATGGTTAATAATGATGGTCAGAGGTTAGTCCTACCTGATGCCATGGTTAATAATGATGGTCAGAGGTTAGTCCTACCTGATGACATGGTTAATAATGATGGTCAGAGGTTAGTCCTACCTGATGACATGGTTAATAATGATGGTCAGAGGTTAGTCCTATCTGATGACATGGTTAATAATGATGGTCAGAGGTTAGTCCTACCTGATGACATGGTTAATAATGATGGTCAGAGGTTAGTCCTACCTGATGCCATGGTTAATAATGATGGTCAGAGGTTAGTCCTACCTGATGACATGGTTAATAATGATGGTCAGAGGTTAGGGTTAGTCCTACCTGATGACATGGTTAATAATGATGGTCAGAGGTTAGCCCTACCTGATGACATGGTTAATAATGATGGTCAGAGGTTAGTCCTACCTGATGACATGGTTAATAATGATGGTCAGAGGTTAGTCCTACCTGATGACATGGTTAATAATGATGGTCAGAGGTTAGCCCTACCTGATGACATGGTTAATAATGATGGTCAGAGGTTAGTCCTACCTGATGACATGGTTAATAATGATGGTCAGAGGTTAGTCCTACCTGATGACATGGTTAATAATGATGGTCAGAGGTTAGCCCTACCTGATGACATGGTTAATAATGATGGGTTCTGGAGGCATCAGGAGAGCATGTAGACGCTGTGGGATCTCAGAGAACTTCATACGCTGGGTCTCAAAGATCTAGAACATAGATAAAAACAGAACTTTATTCATTTACTCAAGAACTGGACATGCAAGGATTCAATATTGTGCTTTGTAAGTTTCAGCTATGGACAGTTAATAAGGATCATATGTCGGAGGTCTACAGTGTGTTTAGGCTAAGGACAACATAACAGGGCCATTTACCATAACCATAAAGATCATGAAATGGCAAATCCCATTACTTACATACTGTCCATCAGGTTATATAACAAAGCCTCAACATTACAGATACAAAAGTGGGGAAAAGACACTGGTTCTACTCTCCCTAAGAAAGGCTTATATCTTCCAACCAGCTGTGAACATAGAGACTTGCTACTCTCTGACCTGCTGCAGGTACTTGTCACAGTTGATGAACTCTGACCTGCTGTAGGTACATGTCACAGTTGATGAACTCTGACCTGCCTCAGGTACATGTCACAGTTGATGAACTCTGACCTGCTGCAGGTACTTGTCACAGTTGATGAACTCTGACCTGCCGCAGGTACTTGTCACAGTTGATGAACTCTGACCTGCTGCAGGTACTTGTCACAGTTGATGAACTCTGACCTGCTGCAGGTACTTGTCACAGTTGATGAACTCTGACCTGCTGTAGGTACTTGTCACAGTTGATGAACTCTGACCTGCCTCAGGTACATGTCACAGTTGATGAACTCTGACCTGCTGCAGGTACTTGTCACAGTTGATGAACTCTGACCTGCTGCAGGTACTTGTCACAGTTGATGAACTCTCTCTCGTGGGGGTCCTGCAGCTTGTGGGTCTTAACGTACTGCCAGAGGGCCTGGATGATGACCGGCCTGGTCTGGGTGTGGATCCCCAACATACGGGCCAGGCGAGGGTCCAGCTTGAACTGAGGGGGCTGGGGAGGGGAGGGGAGGGGAGGGAGAAGTGAAATTAGCTGTGACATTACACCATCAAACTGAAGACGCAAAAGACAAGCATGTATTTGGGAGAGATGTTGAGAAAGGTGCAGCAGTCACAAACGCCTGGTTCATACGCCTGGTCGTCATCAATAAAACCTCACATTAAGGTGAAGAGCATAGAACTACAAATGTCCAATTATTCCATGCAAAACAACTGCTCACATTTAGCTCAGAGTTATAACAGCAAGTAACTGCATACTTTCCACGATCAGTAAACATCAATTGATCGTGTAATTTACAGACACAATACGTGAGGATCTCTCTCAATATTGGCCACCATTAATTGGATATTTGAGTGATATGAAATAAAAAAGTGTACTCTACCCGACAAGTGGTTTAGGTAAATGTTCCATCCTTTGTGGGCTCTGCCTGTCAAGCAGCAGAAGGGCACATATGCCCATGTTGGCTAGCCTACTGTTGGCAAGTAATGCACTTTTCTCCAACCAACATACCTAGCTTACAACATTATCCCCTTTTTCAACGTTGTTTTTAAGAGCGTTCAACCGCAATTGCTTCTGGCAGACATGATAGGCTACATTGATTGATGGACCACGTCAAATTGGCTAGCTAGCTAATAACAGATCACGTCAATATGGCTAGTTAACAAGCTACCTTTCAGGAGATAAACTAGATACCATCTATAGTGGTGATGACTAGGGATGTTGCGGTGACCGTATTACCGCCACACCGGCGGTCACGAGTCACTGAAGGCAGTCAAATTCCACGTGACCGTTTAGTCACGGTAATTAGGCTTCTCCAAGCTCTGATGCTGCTGATGGTCATTAGTAGCCTACCAAACTTGCTAACTGCCTGGTACTCAGCACTCTATTGTCCCTCTAATCACTCTGACATCAATGCAAATGCAATCGAAAATCTAATCAAACACTTCATGAGAGCCCATGAGCTCATGTTAAGCAACATTTCAATAGTCTACGCAATTGCGCGAGAAAACAGAGTGATGTAAAAAGAGGAGGATCAGCTTTCTATAGGCTAGGCCTACTATATTTATTTCTCAACTTTCCTAATATTAAGCACATTGCTTATATTTACAACAGGAGTATAGCCTACCTGGCTGGCATGAAAATAAACCACGGGAAAAGCGTCCTCCATTCGCTATTTAAGTGCATCGACATGTATTTTTTCCCACTACCCCTGTTTCGATACAGGTGCATGATAATCGTCCATTCTAAATCAAAACAAATTTAACATACACTAAATAATATATGTAAAGACAAGATGAAATCAAGAACAGCCTGATAGGTGACAATATTAGCCTATCACTTGTGAATGATATATTATCACTTGTGAATGATGCCCATCTTAACAATGCCTTTTTTTTTTGGCAACTTTTTCTAATCATAGTCGCACACCTCATGCAGCACAGCCCATAGGCCTATATGTTTTAATAAGGTTTGTATCACAACTAAAGTGGCCAAATAACTTCTTAAAATTAAGCACATTAATCCACTTTTTATTTAATTTTTTATTTAATTTTATTTTTTATTTAACCTTTATTTAACCAGGTAAGCCAGTTGAGAACAAGTTCTCATTTACAACTGCGACCTGGCCAAGATAAAGCAAAGCAGTGCGATAAAAACAACAACAACACAGAGTTACATATGGGGTAAAAAAACAGTCAAAAAAAATACAACAGAAAATATATATACAGTGTGTGCAAATGTAGCAAGTTATGGAGGTAAGGCAATAAATAGGCTATAGTGCAAAATAATTACAATTAGTATTAACACTGGAATGCTAGATGTGCAAGAGATTATGTGCAAATAGAGATACTGGGGTGCAAAAGAGCAAAATAAATAACAATATAGGGATGAGGTAGTTGGGTGGGCTAATTACAGATGGGCTGTGTACAGGTGCAGTGATCGGTAAGGTGCTCTGACAACTGATGCTTAAAGTCAGTGAGGGAGATAAGAGTCTCCAGCTTCAGAGATTTTTGCAATTCGTTCCAGTCATTGGCAGCAGAGAACTGGAAGGAATGGCAGCCAAAGGAGGTGTTGGCTTTGGGAATGACCAGTGAGATATACCTGCTGGAGCGCAGACTACGGGTGGGTGCTGCTATGGTGACCAATGAGCTAAGATAAGGCGGGGATTTGCCTAGCAGTGATTTATAGATGGCCTGGAGCCATTGGGTTTGACGACGAACATGTAGTGAGGACCAGCCAACAAGAGCGTACAGGTCACAGTGGTGGGTAGTGTATGGGGCTTTGGAGACAAAACGGATGGCACTGTGATAGACTACATCCAATTTGCTGAGTAGAGTGTTGGAGGCTATTTTGTAAATGACATCGCCGAAGTCAAGGATCGGTAGGATAGTCAGTTTTACGAGGGCATGTTTGGCAGCATGAGTGAAGGAGGCTTTGTTGCGAAATAGGAAGCCGATTCTAGATTTAACTTTGGATTGGAGATTCTTAATGTGAGTCTGGAAGGAGAGTTTACAGTCTAACCAGACACCTAGGTATTTGTAGTTGTCCACATACTCTATCTAGGTCAGACCCGTCGAGAGTGGTGATTCTAGTCGGGTGGGCGGGTACCAGCAGCGTTCGATTGAAGAGCATGCATTTAGTTTTACTAGTGTTTAAGAGCAGTTGGAGGCTACTGAAGGAGTGTTGTATGGCATTGAAGCTCGTTTGGAGGTTTATTAACACAGTGTCCAATGAAGGGCCAGATGTATACAAAATGGTGTCGTCTGCGTAGAGGTGGATCTGAGAGTCACCAGCAGCAAGAGCGACATCATTGATATGCACAGAGAAAAGAGTCGGCCCAAGAATTGAACCCTGTGGCACCCCCATAGAGACTGCCATAGGTCCAGACAACAGGCCCTCCGATTTGACACATTGAACTCTATCTGAGAAGTAGTTGGTGAACCAGGCGAGGCAGTCATTTGAGAAACCAAGGCTATTTAGTCTGCCAATAAGAATGCGGTGGTTGACAGAGTCGAAAGCCTTGTCCAGGTCGATGAAGACGGCTGCACAGTACTGTCTATTATTGATCGCGGTTTACAAGGGGTGTATTGCCTAACTGGCATACATAAGCAGCGTGTGAGTTTCAAGTTTGGGGAAGATAATGTTCACCATAAAAATGTACCTTTACACTAAAAGCATTACATGCATAATTGCATTTGCGGTCACTTTTGATAAATTGTGTTTTCCGCTAATGGAACATTTCCGCTTATAGCCTACTACCATGTGTGCATTGCTGCACTTATAATGTGAAGAAACAGCCTAATAGTTGATCAAAATGTTAAGCTAAACGTTCTGATCTGTTGCGTCAGCCACATTGCGCACATTTTTTGGGGGGGATGCTAGTGGTTGCATTAAATTTGGGATCTATCGCATCCCACAACTGTCCCAGACTATGTTTGGAATATTTATTTATTGCACAGAATACAATGAGAGATAGTAGATTGACATAGGCTAGTGCTTTTGCTGTTCGTCAGGCCGACTCATCTTGTTGGCTGACGAAAAGTAAATGTGGACAGTTCTTCCAATATCTTCAATATGCACCTCGGAATATGATAAGGACACGTGCAGTTGCGTCCCCCGATGTGTCTGTCTTCACTTGTAGCTTGTGAGAAAGACCCGAACACGTGATGGGGAGCCATGTGAGTGAGAGGTGATTCGGAGCGCACAGCACTCAGGGAGAAGGGTACAACGGCCACTGGCCGCTCTGACTACGCTCTTTAATACGCCATTTAGCAGACGCTTTTATCCAAAGCGACTTACAGTCATGCGTGCATAAATTTTTGTGTATGGGTGGTCCCGGGGATCGAACCCACTACCTTGGCGTTACAAGCGCCGTGCTCTACCAGCTGAGCTACAGAGGACGTGCTGATATTACAACCAAATAGTTAAAACATTACCTTTAGTGACAGCTAGAGGGAGTGTGTGAGGTTGTAGCAGGTTGTGAATCGAGGTGTGTTTACCTGGTAGTCCAGCATGAGCAGGACAGTGCAACGTACGCCCACATCACCTGGTCTCTTCACCTGGAACCCATCCGTCTCCTGAGTGGTCGCAGTCCTGTGCCACTAAACAATATTTAAAAAAAACTTTACTAGTCCTTTTAGTTTCTTTAGAACAGAATATCATTAGAGAGATTACAATAGAGAAAGCGGTTAAGAAAAGTGGCGGTGGAAATGAGCTAATATTGATCGCCTTATTCATGAAAACAAATCTAATCATACATTTTTATATCTGAACATTAAACCGTATCTTCTTACCTCGACCAAGTGATTGTCAGGCCCATATAGGTCCTTGTCCAACTCGATGACCAGAGACTTGAAGAAAGAAGAGAACTTTCTCTTCTGCTTGGTGGCTTCATACTTGGACACAGCAGTCTGAGAAAGAAAACAATTATCAGATACATTTTACCAAGTTATAAACACACACACACACAAGACACTAACCTTCAACACACACCCTCAACACACACAAACGGCTACTAATTAGTCTTACATCTTCAAGCAGGCGCCCTTCGACACGCAGTTCCCATGATGCAACAGTGCCCTCTCCGTCTTCTGCGTCGGGCTTGGCAGGGTTGAAGGTGTTAGATATGAAGATACGAAGCTTTCGCTTTTGCTGAAACACAAAAAGCCCAGTCATGTTGAATTTCACTACCAAAATCTGTATTATCTTCAGAGCAAAACATGGGACGTGATGACCATGGAAAACTCCAGGTCCCATTTTATAGGCTACAACTCAGGCCCTGAGCTTTCCTGGTCAGGCCACCTTGTTGGTAAGGAAAAAATCCTGGGCCTGAATTGTAGCCTATAAAATCATCCCTGTCCATATAATGTTATTCATTAGGATCTAAAAGGCAACAATGATCCCAGATCAGCACTGTTGCTTTGAAATGCTTTATGAATACATGCCTTGGCCCTAGTGAGGACATTACTCCATCTTTTTACCTTGATGGGTCTCTTGAGTGCCTCCTGGATGTCCAGGCGTTTCCTCATGATGGTCTGATCCAGCTTCCTCTCAAACGCCAGCAGGTCCATGTAGGCCTGAGACTCTGGCACCAGCTCCCGGATCCTCTGAGGTAGAATCTTATCCGCCATCTTCTTCTTCTTGGTACTGCAATAGAACAAAACAATACAGTGGGAGTTTATAAGGAACGAAAAGGCCTGTATTTTTATTTATTTTTTACAAAGATACGGTCAACTGAATGAGGACAAATAATTATAGTAAACTAATAATCATTTATAATGTCCCTCATCTCCTGGTAGCAATGTAAAAGATCACTGTTGAAGTAAATCCATTCAAGCCTAAAATAACAAATACTGACAGTTAGTCAGATCTTACTGTTGGTTGCGCTGTTGCTGGACCTGCTGGATCTGCTGGGGGGCAGGCCTCTTACGGGAGGGATCCATGACGCCAGGCATCCCTGGTCGGGACACGGGGCTGGAGCCGTAGCCTGGAGGCCCCATGGGCGGACCCTGTGGTGTCATACGGCTGGAGGGTGGCATCCCACCTGGTCTCTGGAGGGGGAGAGGAGAGACAGGGAGGGGTTAGAGTCTGGAGGAGAGGAGACAGGGAGGGGTTAGAGTCTGGAGGAGAGACAGGGAGGGGTTAGAGTCTGGAGGAGAGGAGAGACAGGGAGGGGTTAGAGTCTGGAGGAGAGGAGACAGGGAGGGGTTAGAGTCTGGAGGAGAGGAGAGACAGGGAGGGGTTAGAGTCTGGAGGAGAGGAGAGACAGGGAGGGGTTAGAGTCTGGAGGAGAGGAGAGAGGGAGGGGTTAGAGTCTGGAGGAGAGGAGAGACAGGGAGGGGTTAGAGTCTGGAGGAGAGGAGAGACAGGGAGGGGTTAGAGTCTGGAGGAGAGGAGAGACAGGGAGGGGTTAGAGTCTGGAGGAGAGGAGAGACAGGGAGGGGTTAGAGTCTGGAGGAGAGGAGAGACAGGGAGGGGTTAGAGTCTGGAGGAGAGGGAGGGGTTAGAGTCTGGAGGAGAGGAGAGAGGGAGGGGTTAGAGTCTGGAGGAGAGGAGAGACAGGGAGGGGTTAGAGTCTGGAGGAGAGGAGAGACAGGGAGGGGTTAGAGTCTGGAGGAGAGAAGAGACAGGGAGGGGTTAGAGTCTGGAGGAGAGGAGAGGGGGAGGGGTTAGAGTCTGGAGGAGAGGAGTGACAGGGAGGGGTTAGAGTCTGGAGGAGAGGAGAGACAGGGAGGGGTTAGAGTCTGGAGGAGAGGAGACAGGGAGGGGTTAGAGTCTGGAGGAGAGAAGAGACAGGGAGGGGTTAGAGTCTGGAGGAGAGGAGAGGGGGAGGGGTTAGAGTCTGGAGGAGAGGGAGGGGTTAGAGTCTGGAGGAGAGGAGAGCAGGTTAGAGTCTGGAGGAGAGGAGAGAGGGAGGGGTTAGAGTCTGGAGGAGAGGAGAGACAGGGAGGGGTTAGAGTCTGGAGGAGAAGAGTGACAGGGAGGGGTTAGAGTCTGGAGGAGAGGAGAGACAGGGAGGGGTTAGAGTCTGGAGGAGAAGAGTGACAGGGAGGGGTTAGAGTCTGGAGGAGAGAGAGGGGGGGGGTTAGAGTCTGGAGGAGAGGAGAGAGGGAGGGGTTAGAGTCTGGAGGAGAGGAGAGACAGGGAGCGGTTAGAGTCTGGAGGAGAAGAGTGACAGGGAGGGGTTAGAGTCTGGAGGAGAGGAGACAGGGAGGGGTTAGAGTCTGGAGGAGAGGAGACAGGGAGGGGTTAGAGTTTGGAGGAGAGGAGAGAGGGAGGGGTTAGAGTCTGGAGGAGAGAAGAGACAGGGAGGGGTTAGAGTCTGGAGGAGAGGAGAGAGGGAGGGGTTAGAGTCTGGAGGAGAGGGAGGGGTTAGAGTCTGGAGGAGAGGGAAAGATGGATGGTGTTTGATGATAGGAGAAAAGAGGAGAGGGAAGAGGAGGATAAAAGAGATGATAAAATGCAGAAGAGGAGAAAAGAGGGAAGTAAAGAGGTTGTGGTTGAAGGTAAACTCGATTAAGTATTCAATAATTTCACTGTGTATTTGAGATGGAATCAAGGCATTAGAATGTACCAGATGCCACCAAAATAAAGCTTATTCGGCGAAGGGCGCCTGGCTGGCTACTTTTTCTACTTGGCTGGCTACTCTATGCTGTTCCGTACCATACCAGTCAGGGTCAAGGATGTGGCTTGGTGAGGACGGTAGTGGAAGGAATCGTACAAACAAGGTGATTCTCTGGATAGAGGCTGTTTCAATGGCATGAAAACTACGTTAAATTCCTCACCATTATTTATAAATTACTAAAGGACTCGAATAGGACAGGCATACAGGAAACATTGGTGAGCAAACAGGAAACATTGGTGAGCAAACAGGAAACATTGGTGAGCATACAGGAAACATTGGTAAGCATGCATACAGGAAACATTGGTGAGCATGCATACAGGAAACATTGGTGAGCATGCATACAGGAAACATTGGTGAGCATGCATACAGGAAACATTGGTGAGCATGCATACAGGAAACATTGGTGAGCAAACAGGAAACATTGGTGAGCAAACAAGAAACATTGGTGAGCAAACAGGAAACATTGGTGAGCATACAGGAAACATTGGTGAGCATACAGGAAACATTGGTGAGCATACAGGAAACATTGGTGAGCATACAGGAAACATTGGTGAACATACAGGAAACATTGGTGAGCAAACAGGAAACATTGGTGAACATACAGGAAACATTGGTGAACATACAGGAAACATTGGTGAGCAAACAGGAAACATTGGTGAGCATACAGGAAACATTGGTGAGCAAACAGGAAACATTGGTGAGCAAACAGGAAACATTGGTGAGCATACAGGAAACATTGGTGAGCAAACAGGAAACATTGGTGAGCAAACAGGAAACATTGGTGAGCATACAGGAAACATTGGTGAGCATACAGGAAACATTGGTGAGCAGCAACAAGTGAAAATAAATCCATGTGTTGAAATACGGGCAGACATGCTCTGATATTTGATGTAGATCGGAACTAAATTGAACAATCATTCAAGGACAATATAACAAACATCAGCACTAGCCAACACAATACAGATTGAATTAAAACAACCTTATATTGAATCAAGGCCACCTTATTTTGCATTCACAATAAAAAATATATTAGCCATCTTAAAATTGTAAATAAGAAACTAAATGTATATTTTCACTACCCAATAAAACATATTTCAGGTATAAGGATATAGGCGAAATACCCTGGAAATTCTACAGCAAAAAATCCCAATAAAAACGCTAACAACAAAAATCCTCCACAACACACAACCATATCACTCACCAATCCATGTGCTAGGAACTCAAACAGGCGACTTCGTGTTTCTGAAAGCATGAGTGCTTATAGAGGCTGTAGCTACTGGGTAGCTAGCGGGCAGAGGAGAGGAGAGACCCCCTCAGAACATACCGGCAAGCCTCCAGCCACAGGCACACCCCTCTTTCCCTCTCCTCTCTGCAGCCTTGGATGGAGGGCTGTCTGATGTGTTCTGCTCACGTCAACGCTGATGCACTCTCTCTCCTTTCCCTCTCCTCTCCACAGACTTGGAGGGAGGGCTGTGAGCCTTGCTCATCAACACTGCTGCCCTCTGCCCTCTCCTTTCCCTCTCCTCTCCACAGACTTGGAGGGAGGGCTGTGAGCCTTGCTCATCAACACTGCTGCCCTCTGCCCTCTCCTTTCCCTCTCCTCTCCACAGACTTGGAGGGAGGGCTGTGAGCCTTGCTCATCAACACTGATGTCCTCTCCTTTCCCTCTCCTCTCCACAGACTTGGAGGGAGGGCTGTGAGCCTTGCTCATCAACACTGCTGCCCTCTGCCCTCTCCTTTCCCTCTCCTCTCCACAGACTTGGAGGGAGGGCTGTGAGCCTTGCTCATCAACACTGATGTCCTCTGCCCTCTCCTAGAGCTGGGCAATATGGACAAAAACCCACATCGCGATAAGTTGACCCATTTTTTGCAATAACGATAAATCAATAAATTATTTTTGGGGGTGCTAGCTGGGTGATATGGATAAAAAGTAATATCGTGATAAATGTAACCATTTTGCACGACAACAAATACAACGATAAGAAAATGTTTTAATGGACAGTTACTTTCCATTAGCGGCAGTGCTCTAGACAATTTTCTTCCAGTGCCAAGTAAGACAACTGAGATGGTATAGCCTATGATTAAAAAAGTACGCTAGTTCATTCAACACACTCAGGAAATGCATGATTGATATTTTGATGTGCAACCTGTCAAAATATGATCCAGAATTAGGCTAACATTTATTTTTTGATCTTCAGAGAATTTGCCGACATCTTTCTTGGCAAATCTAGGCTATATTATTCACCACCTGAGGAAGTGGGAACTCAAAACACTTCGCTAGATTGATAACTGTAAAGATATTGCAGCTAGATAGATTAATCAATTAGCCTACACATGGCTATCAGTAAATGTAGGCTAATGTCCTACAAAAACTTTCCACCGCTAGGCATAGGCTACTTGATGTAGGCCTACTCACTGCAAATGGAGCGCTGCGCAGGCACATCAAAACCATACTAACTACAGCCTACACCAGTTGTAAAGTGGTTCCATGAACACCATATTAAGAGGTGAGTAATTGATTTAAAACACTTTTTTGCAATGAAGGTCTACAGTACCCTCAACAGCACTCTGTAGGGTAGCACCATGGTGTAGCCAGAGGACAGCTAGCTTCCGTCCTCCTCTGGGTACATTGACTTCAATACAAAACCTAGGAGGCTCATCGTTCTCACCCCCTTCCATAGACTTACACAGTAATTATGACAACTTCTGGAGGACGTCCTCCAACCTAGCTGAGCTCTTGCAGAATTAACTGACATGTTGTCCACCCAATCAAAGGATCAGATAATTAATCTAGTACTGAAAGCATAAGCTACAGCTAGCTAGCACTGCAGTGCATAAAACGTGGTGAGTAGTTGACTCAAAGAGCGAGAGACAATAGTTGTACAGTTTTGAACAAATACATTGCTTCCAAAAAATGTTTCACACTTACTTAGCTAGCAAATGCAGCTAACTAGTTTAGCCTACTCAAACAACCTGCTCAAACAGAGGGATGCTATGTTATCTAGCTGGCTATGTATATCCAACACAACACCGGAACACTTCCAAGCTGGGACCGAGAGAATGAAAAACAGCTTCTATCTCAAGGCCATCAGACTGTTAAATAGCCATCACTAGCACATTAGAGGCTGCTGCCGCCTATTGAAATCACTGGCCACTTTAAGAAATGGAACACTAGTCACTTTAATAATGTTTACAGTCACTTTAATAATGTTTACATATCTTGCACTACTCATCTCATATGTATATACTGCATTCTATTCTATAATATTCTACTGTATCTTAGTCCATGCCGCTCTGTCATTGCTTGTCCATACAGTTGAAGTCGGAAGTTTACATACATCTTAGCCAAATACATTTATACTCAGTTTTTCACAATTCCTGACATTTAATCATAGTAAAAATTCCCTGTCTTAGGTCAGTTAGGATCACCACTTTATTTTAAGAATGTGAAATGTCAGAATAATAGTAGAGAGAATGATTTAGCAACGGTTGAGTGTTTTTGCAGCGCGAGTACTACAGTCGATGTGTTGATAGAACTTCGGCAGCCTTGTCCTCAAATTTGCTTTGTTAAATCCCCAGCTACAATAAATGCAGCCTCAGGATATGTGGTTTCCAGTTTGCATAAAATCCAGTGAAGTTCTTTGAGGGGGGGGATATACACGGCCGTGACTATAACCGAAGAAAATTACCTTGGGAGATAATACGGTCGGCATTTGATTGTGAGGTATTCCAGATCGGGTGAACAGAAGGACTTGAGTTCCTGTATGTGACCACAATTACACCATGAGTCGTTAATCATGAAACACACACCACCGCCCTTCTGCTTCTCGGAGAGACATTTATTCCTGTCTGCGCGATGAACTGAGAACCCAACTGGCTGGACCGACTCAGACAGTATATCCTGGAAAGAAACCCTCGATCTGAGCTTGTCAACTTTGTTATCCAGAGACTGAACATTAGCGAGTAATATACTCTGAAGCGGTGGGTGGTGTGCGCGCCTCCTACGTCGGACCAGCAGGCCGCTCTGAGTACCTCCCCTCCGCCGGCATTGTTTTAGGTCGGCCTCTGGAATCAGTTCAATTGCCCTGGGGGGTGCGAACAAAGGATCCGCTTCGGGGAAAGTCGTATTCCTGGTCATAATGCTGGTAGTGCTGGAGAGTTACCTTCGCTCTGATATCCAATAGTTCTTCCCGGCTGTATGTGTCACAGTGGGGAGAGGAAGTGAGTCAGCAGCCGATAGCCAAACAGGGACAGGCTGATACTTTCATAGAAGGTATCAACATAATGTATAGGATATTACTGTTGAACAAATAATGGTTTTAGAACAAATCTACAGGAACGTTGTGTAGCATAATCACCAAAAATAAACGACGTAACGCTAAATGCAATGTCGGTAATTTACCCTCTCCTGTACTGCAAGCTGCTGCTCTCACTCTCTCTACGTCTGTATGTCTGTCAGTCTACAGACCACAACACCTGGGTCATGTTCATTAGGGCACACTGTGGCCAAATGTTTCAAAATGTTATTTAATGGAAAACAAAAATGAGCGTGCATTTACACAGGCAGTCCACTTCTGATTATTTTTCCTCTAATGGGTCATTTGACCAATCAGATCTGCTCTTTTGCCAATAACTGGGCAAAATATCAGAATTGGGCTGCCTGTGTAAATGTAGCCTTATCGGATAAGATCAGTTCATTTCTACCTGTTTCAGTATGTTTGATATCTAATGAACATGACCCTGCACCCTACCTTCAGCCTCTGCTGAAAAGCTACCATCTGGTGCCCTTTATTTATCCCTACGTTTTCACAGTGGAGAACGTATTCTCACATTGGTCACCATAGTGATTTCAGTGAGTCATGTAGATAGACAAAGTTCTAAAGCAGAGGTTTGTGAATCTGTCAACTAATAAATGGGGTTGCTGGATGAGAGCTCACCACTGAAGCGTGCCTCAAAAGCTATATGAAAATATGTTTTCTTTATTGCCTGTCCATCTGCAAACCTTTTGCCCGGTCTTTGAGGTAGCAGAAGGACATTGCAGATAACATGCCAACAAAAATCAAGATGGATGTATCTTTTCAGTCATAAATGGACATTACTGTGTGTGAGTGGAATGAAGAATTCAACAACAACCATTCAATTCTCAATTAATCGTTTTACACTCTATTCATCACATCTCTGTGCAACCTTGGATTTCTACACAACAACTGGGGAGTGGTTCTGAGGCGTACAGAATGGCAGAGTGACTAGGAAGGATGCCACTGCTGCTGTCGGTAAGGTATGCTTATGTGATCCATGGCCCCAAAAAAGCTAGGGCCGGCTCTGACTGCATATGTGGGTACAGCTGTGGGTACATAAACCCCCAAGCCACTGCGACCCCACGTGTTCAGATATTGTGGTCCCCACCCACCCCCATCAAAGTTGCCCATCGCTGGGTTAGCTTACAAAAAACGCTGCCATAGACGTTTCAACTAACCTGCTCTTAATACTAACTGCATCAGAATGGCACTGCAATGGATAGCAGCCATTTTGTGTGTTTGTTTGCGCTGATCTTAACTGTTTTGGACATAATGTTTCCGCGATTGTTTCTTACGACCAAATAGAGTTTCATCAGAACAGCGATCACTAACCTCGATTTGGATGAAGATTCCTACTTCAACGAGTCGGAGGCTCGGGACATACTGCTCACCACGGACAGACCAGGACATAATCCCTGAGACTCGGAAGCGAGAGAGGCCGACGTGCGGGCAACCCTGACAAAACTACGTTGGCGAGTAAATAAACCCCGTCTACCCTCCGTTCTATTGGTGAACGTACAATCACTGGAGAACAAACTGGATGAGCTCCGTTCGAGACTATCCTATCAACAGGACCTGAAGAACTGTAATATCCTATGTTTGTCGGAGTCGTGGCTGAACGAGGACATGGATAATATACATCTAGCTGGTATTTCTATGCATCGGCGCAGCAGCGTCGGGTAGGCTCAAGGGGGTAGGTGTGTGTTAACAACTGGTACGCAATCTCTAATATCAAGGAAGTCTGGAGGTTCTGCTCGGCTGAGTTAGAATACCTCATGATAAGCTGTAGATGATACTATTCAACAACAGTTGATCTATATTTTTCGTAGCAGTATATTTAACATCACGAATCGATGCTGGCACTAAGACCGAACTCAATGAGCTGTATGGGGCCATAAGCCAACAAGAAAATGCTCACCCAAAGCATTTTCCAGAAAACTGAAACCAGTCACCTCATTTCTACCAGCATGTCACCTGTGCAACTAGAGGTGAAAAAAATCTAGATCCTCTTTACTCCACACAGAGATGCATACAAAGCTCTCCCTCACGCTCCATTTCGAAAATCTGATCACAGTCGTGAAGAGGGCAAAACACGGCCCTTCCCCCCTCAGGACGCTGAACAGATTTGGCCTGGGTCCTCAGATCCTTACAGTTCTACAGCTACACTATTGAGAGCGTCCCGACTCGCTGCATCACCACTGGGTACGGCAACTGCTTGGCATCTGACCGCAAGGCGCTACAGAGGGTAGTGCGTACGGCCCAGTACATCACTGGGGCCGAGCTCCCTTCCATCCAGGACCTCTATACCAGGCGGTGTCAGAGAAAGGCCCAACAAATTGTCAGACTCCAGCCACCCAGCCACCCAAGTCAAACTGTTCTCTCTGCTACCGCACGGTAAGCGGTACCGCTGCACCAAGTCTGGAACCAACAGGACCCTGAACACCTTCTACCCCCCAAGCCATAAGACTGCTAAATAGTTAGTTAACCAATAGCTACCGGGACTATCTGCATTTACCCTTTTTGCAATAACTTTGACTCATCACATACGCTGCTGCTACTGTTTACTATCTGTCAATGTATTCCTAGTTATATCTACCTCGTCCCCCTGCACACAGACTCGGTACTGGTACCCCGTGTATATAGGCAAGTTAACGTTACTCACTGCGTATCTACTACAGGTTTTACTTTTCTATTATTTCTCCATTTCCTTTCTCTCTACATTGTTGGGAGGGGGCTGTAAGTACGCATGTTACTTTGTTTTGGTCGCACTGTTACTCTATACCTATTGTTTACGAAGCATGTGGCGAATAAAATTTGATTTGTGTTCGTTCTCGATTCAGGGAAAAGGGTATCTTATAAATGTCCGTGTCCAGTTGCAGGTGGTTCTACAAAAACCAGAGAAAACTCAGAAAGATATTAATCCAAATGTTGTACCGCTCGAGTGTCACACAGTGCGACCAAAACAAAGACCTACACACAGGCAAGAGGTATTTCTCACTTGATACAAAATATGCATTTAATATATTTCTGCTTTTATAGAACCACATGCAACTGGACACCGACATTTATAAGATACCCTTTACTCCGGATCGAGAATTAAGCGAGTATCGTCAAGAACAGGTTAATTTAAACATCTATGACAGTGTTTTGTATAAACCAACATTACCATGTAAAGCCCAGTAATAGAAACATAGTTATCACATATACTACATGACCAAAAGTATGTGGACACCTGCTCGTCAAACATCTCATTCCAAAATCATGGGCATTAATATGGAGTTGGTCCTGTTTGCTGCTATAACAGCCTCCACTCTTCGGGGAAGGCTTTCCACTAATTGTTGGAACATAGCTGCGGGGACTTGCTTCCATTCAGCCACAAGAGCATTAGTGATGTAGGGCGATTAGGCCTAGCTCACAGTCGGTGTTCCAATTCATCCCAAAGGTGTTCGATGGGGTTGAGGTCAGGGCTCTGTGCAGGCCAGTCAAGTTCTGCCACACCGATCTCGACAAACCATTTATGTATGGACCTCGCTTTGTGCACGGGGGCATCCTCCTGGCATCCACCAAACCCAGATTCGTCCATCAGACTGCCAGATGTTTAAGCGTGATTCATCACTCCAGAGAACGCGTTTCCACTGCTACAGAGTCCAATGACGGAGAGCTTGACACCACTCCGACCGACGCTTGGCATTGCACATGGTGATCTTAGGCTTGTGAGCGGCTGCTCGACCATGGAAACCCATTTCACGAAGCTCCCGATGAACAGTTATTGTGCTGATGTTGCTTTCAGAAGCATTTTGGAACTCGGTACTGAGTGTTGCAACTGAGGACAGACGATTTTTATGCACTTCAGCGATCCCATTCTGTGAGCTTGTGTGGCCTACCACTTCGCGGCTGAGCCGTTGTTGCTCCTAGACATTTCCACTTCACAATAACAGCACTTACAGTTGACCGGGACAGCTCTAGCAGGGCAGAAACTTGACGAACTGACCAGTTGGAAAGGTAGCATCCTATGACAGTGCCACGTTGAAAGTCACCGAGCTCTTCAGTAAGGCCATTCTACTGCCAATGTTTGTCTATGGAGATTGCATGGCTGTGTGCTCAATTTTATACACCTGTCAGCAACGGGTGTGTCTGAAATAGCCGAGTCCACATAATTTTGGTGACTTAGTGCATCTGGTGTACAATCTGTAGCAACTAGGCAGGGCAAACCCATTTAGGTGATTTCTGGTATATCATCAAAATAAATCAATCACAGCACGTTTTTGGACTAATTCAGCAGTTTTTTTTAAAATTGGAAATTAATGTTGAAAGTTCCATTTATATTCCTAAAACTGCAGTTGGAAATGATGTAACCAATATGCAGAATAATATAACCAATAACATATAACCAATATTCAGAAACAGTTTACGATACTGAGAACTTAAAAATGACTATGTACACATACATGTGCAACAATAGTATATATTTTTTTTTAAACGAGCACCTTATAAACTGCACACACTTGCCAAAACCCTGTTTTGGCAAGTGGCAATAAATCACTCATATCAATTAGGGGGGAAAAATCAGGTTGTATGCACTGTTGAAACTACCACTGCTCAAAAACCACACGGAATCTGGGAATAATGTGTACGTTTAGTTAAGAGGACAACTTGTAGAAGACACCCAGCTACATTTTAAAGTGTTGTATTTTGATTCAAGTGGGTCGCCAACGAGGTAAGTGTAACGTCATTTTTGTTGTTTCATCACTTCCATCGATATCATGTTGAAACAATAGAACAGGGGACAAACATTTGGGGTGAATGCGCTGTTTAAACCAAAACTATTTAAAAAGAACCCGTGCACATGCGCCGATACTGTGTGTAAGACTGAGCGAAGTTTTGCATCTCGCTCATCTCAACATCTGCGGTGCTGCTCGTGGCAAGGTCATTTCGCTGAGCCTGCCTTTAAAATGTATAACTGCTTTTTAAGTGCTGCGACGGACAGGCGCGTATAACAAAACCAACCTGTTTACTAACCAGCACTATGTACATAGTCATTGAACATAATGTTTAGGCTACATACTGTTTAACTCACTTCATATGTATACTGTATTCTAGTCAAGGCTCATCCTATATAACTGCTGTACAGACCTTTTCTATTCATATACTGTCCATACTGTCTATACAAACCAATATATACACATATTTATATTCCGGACTCTGACATTGCTCGTTCTGATATTTCTTAATTTCTTTCTTTTAACTTTTTGGGATGTGTGTGTGTGTGTATCGTTTTGTAATATAACTATACAGTGAGGGAAAAAAGTATTTGATCCCCTGCTGATTTCGTACGTTTGCCCATTGACAAAGAAATGATCAGTCTATAATTTTAATGGTAGGTTTATTTGAATAGTGAGAGAGAGAATAACAACAAAAAAATCTAGAAAAACGCATGTCAAAAATGTTATAAGTTGATTTGCATTTTAATGAGGGAAATAAGTATTTGACCCCCTCTCAATCAGAAAGATTTCTGGCTCCCAGGTGTCTTTTATACAGGTAACGAGCTGAGATTAGGAGCACACTCTTAAAGGGAGTGCTCCTAATCTCAGCTTGTTACCTGTATAAAAGACACCTGTCCACAGAAACAATCAATCAATCAGATTCCAAACTCTCCACCATGGCCAAGACCAAAGAGCTCTCCAAGGATGTCAGGGACAAGATTGTAGACCTACACAAGGCTGGAATGGGCTACAAGACCATCGCCAAGCAGCTTGGTGAGAAGGTGACAACAGTTGGTGCGATTTTTCGCAAATGGAAGAAACACAAAATAACCGTCAATCTCCCTCGGCCTGGGGCTCCATGCAAGATCTCACCTCATGGAGTTGCAATGATCATGAGAACGGTGAGGAATCAGCCCAGAACTACACGGGAGGATCTTGTCAATGATCTCAAGGCAGCTGGGACCATAGTCACCAAGAAAACAATTGGTTACACACTACGCCGTGAAGGACTGAAATCCTGCAGCGCTCGCAAGGTCCCCCTGCTCAAGAAAGCACATATACAGGCCCGTCTGAAGTTTGCCAATGAGCATCTGAATGATTCAGAGGAGAACTGGGTGAAAGTGTTGTGGTCAGATGAGACCGAAATCGAGCTCTTTGGCATCAACTCAACTCGCCGTGTTTGGAGGAGGAGGAATGCTGCCTATGACCCTAAGAACACCATCCCCACCGTCAAACATGGAGGTGGAAACATTATGCTTTGGGGGTGTTTTTCTGCTAAGGGGACAGGACAACTTCACCGCATCAAAGGGACGAGGCCATGTAACGTCAAATCTTGGGTGAGAACCAACTTCCCTCAGCCAGGGCATTGAAAATGGGTCGTGGATGGGTATTCCAGCATGACAATCATCCATAACACACGGCCAAGGCAACAAAGGAGTGGCTCAAGAAGAAGCACATTAAGGTCCTGTAGTGGCCTAGCCAGTCTCCAGACCTTAATCCCATAGAAAATCTGTGGAGGGAGCTGAAGGTTCGAGTTGCCAAACGTCAGCCTCGAAACCTTAATGACTTGGAGAAGATCTGCAAAGAGGAGTGGGAAAAAATCCCTCCTGAGATGTGTGCAAACCTGGTGGCCAACTACAAGAAACGTCTGACCTCTGTGATTGCCAACAAGGGTTTTGCCACCAAGTACTAAGTCATGTTTTGCCGAGGGGTCAAATACTTATTTCCCTCATTAAAATGCAAATAAATTCATAAAATTTTTGACATGCGTTTTTTCTGGATTTTTGTTGTTGTTATTCTGTCTCTCACTGTTCAAATAAACCTACCATTAAAATTATAGACTGATCATTTCTTTGTCAGAGGGCAAACGTACAAAATCAGCAGGGGATCAAATACTTTTTTCCCCCTCACTGTATGTATATATATATATATATTGGTGTAAATATACTTTTATTGTATTTATTTAAAGCAATTAATTTAATGTAAACTGTTATATTAACATCACCAATCTGAAGCAAAAAGGATGTGAAATTCCACTACATTTTATGTGGTGAAAATGTGAGCTTGTTTAACGTAGTAACATGTTTTTGTCTATAGGGAAACTAGCATAATATAACAATGTAATATGTCAATGTAATTCAATATTTTAAAAAAATATATATGATAGTAAATGTAGCACACACATTTTAACAACAATTACATATATTTCTTCCTACTTTAACCATGGAGAGTTGACGTCCTTAGAACCACAGGTTGAGAACCACCGTTATAAAATCTTAGCAACAAATATAAGCTCTCTTTGCCGACCAGTGCATCACAGGATTAACAACTTGGGTTGAATCATATTAGCTAGATTTGGCTGATTCAAAACAGAGGTTTGCCTAAAAAGTGTCAATGAATTATTAAAAACTAGCTACCTAGCTAGATTACATTAGTTTAGATCAATGGTTGCCAAAGTGTGGGGGGCCCAGGGGTTACAAAACTGGGGGTCTTGGGGGGCCCAGGGGTTACCAAACTGGGGGTCCCCACCCCAAAAAAGGACTCAGTCCGGCTTTCAACTTACTCCTGAAAGTTGTAATAGTAGAATGCACAGGGTGCAATTTCTAAATTGGGTAGTGCATCATCAGTTTTCCTCTTGTCATGTTAGTCATTGCATACCTTAGAGAGCTATTTATAATTGTCAGAAACGTCCAGATCAACTAGCCCATGTCAGCTAACGCTTTTTTAGCTAGGTTTTTTAGCCCTTAGATTGTTGTAATGTTTGAGTCACTCAAATATAACATGAATACACATTAGACATGGCAAAATGTATAGAATTGCAAGACAATAAGCCTTAAACCTGCAAAATGTTCTCTTCGCTAACAAGAGGGTAGGGCTGGGAGATATATCGAATTAATTCGATTAATTCCAATGTATGTTTTTGTGCGATATTCCAAATGCCTGTATCGCAAGAATCAAGGTTTTGTTATTTATGAGTGTTTATGTCTGTCTGTGTGTTCTCATGTTGTATTCTTGGTCTAGTTTCCATTGCTCGGCACCTTCTCATTTACACCAGAGATCTGTATATAATGACGAGATCCACGTCTCCTCCCTAACAATGGGAGTCACTGTTCCAAAGGCATGAAGGCAGGCGTCAAGCTTAGGTGGAAAATAAGCCCACAGAAACGCATTGGCCTTTTTTGGACATTTTTTTGAGAGGTTCACTCTCGACCTTCTTTTTCTCTATGGTTTACACACACACACACCAAGCCCCTCCTGCCACTCACAACAACAATGATGACAGATCACATCTTCCTCTTTGACAAGCGGTTTCAACTTGCTATTTGCATTTGAGGTTTGGTCCAACAGAAAAGGGTCATATGGACACCAAAACACATTTGAGACATTATTTTACTGTAATAGAGGAGAATTTTACCCTTTTTACGTCTCAACTACTCAAATTATGCGCAGAGCAGACACTACTAAAATGAGAGAATCAATTAACATTGATTCTGGAAAATGAGTGCTCAGTTTGTTGCGCGCGGCATTGGGGTACCATGTACCGCTAGCAGCATTTTAGACAAAGACTGTTATACTAGCTGTCTAGTCTGTTTTATAAAAGGTGCAATAAGCATAAAACAATTATAAAAGGAATTGGCAACTTGTTCTCATTCTGAGAAATAAAGTAGGCCACTTGATTTCAACATCTGAACAAAGTAGACAGGCTAACATGCTTTTCAAACAGTTGAAGACAGACAGAAGGGTGTGTTCATAACAATTCAACTGTTCAACCACGTTAGCTAGCAAATAGATCCAAGTCCGCTAAACTAGAAATATAAAGATCACTAATCACTAGCACGTAGGCTTGAGAGATTGTTGATGAGACCTGTGTTAATTTTCTACAGCCTAATGCCTGCTACAAGAAGTTAGTCATTTTTTTGTGAATGTGCATTATGCATGTTTCTGGTTACATTTGTAACAAAAAATGGCATTTTAATAGACTTGAATGCCAGATCAGTGATTACTGCAAAGAAAGCAGGTTAAACTATTTTGATAATTTAATTATTAGTGGGTTTTGGTTGTGGAAGGCTTATATTTAGCCTATGTATAACTTCACAAGCCCTGAATTCATTCGATTATTGCTGACTGTTTGAAATGTAGTGTATTTTACCTTTAATTGTACAACAACGCTTATTTAGAGAAAACATGTTCCCCAATGCTGGAAGGAGGGCCTGAGTGAAAAAGTTTGGGAACCCCTGGTTTAGATGACTACATTAACAGTAGAGACAAAGATTTTAACTAAACCAAGATAAGCTGTGGTCTGTAGTTTCCAATGGGAACAAATTAGTCATAGTGGGCAGAACAAGCAAGGAGGTGGGCAGGGCCAAGCACGAGCTAGCGAGATCCTATTGGCATGTCCTAGCATACCATCTGCATATTTCCGTTAGGGAACGCCTCCTCTGTGAAGTGTGTGCAATAACTAAATTCGCCTTTGCACTCCTTTTGCAAAGGGTAAAGTCTACAAAACGTAGTCCACTCTGTTCATAAAATATTTTAGTTTTGGGAATAGAAAACTGTATTGAGATCAAATGTTTCATTGATGAGAAAATGTGCAGAATTTCAGCCAAAATCCATCTCGATACATCTTCTCCCACTGCCGGCCAGTGGCCTTTCTCTCACTACCATATTTGTTAGTGAGTGGAAACACCAAGCAGATGCTTCACATTTATACATCTGGTGAAATATCTGTCTCATTGTTCTATCTGTGGTAGAGATGCAAACACCATCCACCTTTCATTCAAACATCTGCAGATGTTGCCAGAATATACAGACCCTACCGTTACGCTTGTTTATACGGAGCTGCACTAGGGTCAGAACGCAATCATGGTTACATTAAGACCCCATGGGGAGCAGCGCGAGATATGGGTTAAAAAACAACTCAATGCTTAACTGGCTTAAGTTGGCTAGCTTGCTAGTTACTTCCAGACAATTGAGAGAACACCTCACTGACCATTTTACTTGCCCTATAAGAGCTGGTTAGGCTGTTTTCATGTTATCTAGAGCGATAGTCAACGTTGCTGGCAACAATTTTATTACGTTTTTGGCTGACTTTTACTGACAGTCATATTCAACAGGTGTTGCACGTTCAAATTCAAATAAAAAATCTAATTTTATTTGTCACATGCGTTGAATACAACAGGAAATGAAATGCGCACTTACAAGCCCTTAACCAACAATGCAGTTAGGAAAAATAAGAGTTAAGAAAATATTTACTAAATAAACTAACATTTAAAAAAAGTAACAATACAATAACAATATATAAAGGTACCAGTAATGAGTCAATGTGCTGGGGTACAAGTTAGTCGAGGTAATATGTACATGTAGGTAGGATTATTCATCAGTTATTCTGCGCTCTGGCACACTCAGACAAGAGTACTCTGAAATCAGAGTAGATAGCCAGAGTGAATTTACTAACACACTCCTAATGTAACCATGATTGCGTTCTGACTCCAGTGCAACTCAGTGTAAACGGCAGTAATGATAGGGTCGGTATCTTCTGGCAACCGCGGATTTAATACTAGCCAGCTAACATTACTTAGCTAAATGCTATCTTGGTAGCTAACTAACACACGCCAAACAACTAGCAAATGGGCTAGTTAGTTAGACAGTTAGCTAGTTAGTTTAGCTAGAGTATTAGTTATAACCGCCACTTGGGGACAGACTTATATCATAACTAGCGCGGTAGGTGGTGGTGGTGGTAATCTACAAAGTGTAGTTAGCTACAATAAATCAAGGACGACAATCAGTAATCAGTAACGTTACGGGCCCACATCGTTAACTACATACCGTTAGTACAGTATAGGCTAGCTACCGCTTTGAAAAAGGCTTTGTTCTAGCTAGCTAACGTTAGCCGTTGAATCGTGGCTCACCGGGTATCCAGGCCCAGGCATCGGAGAGCGGTAAAGGTGGTTCTGTGCTCCCGATGAGGGTCCCATCCTTCCTCCAGGAGTTCCAGGTCCCATGCCTGGTCCTCCACCTTGCACCTGGGATCCGGGTCCCATTCCCCCGCCACCACCTCCCGTTGGAGCCGATTGAAAATTACCTCTGGCCGCCATCTCCCCTGGTTGTCTCCGCCGCCGGATAGTGGAACGGAACTATCGCGACACGCGAGAGGAGAGTAGCTGATGTAGCGGAGCGATTCTTTTTACAACAGTGACCTCTGCTGTTTAATTTCGATATAAGCAGCCCTTATTGTAGTAAACATTTTACAATCTACAGCAGCCAATGAAAGCAGTCTCAAAATAAAAACAACCAAATGCATTTAAAACCTTTCTGTATGGGGGCATACGGTTTCTCTGCCAAGGGGTCTCAGGAGTCTGGAGCTTCACAATTAGCACAGGTTATAAACCAGGTTAAAATGTTTTTATTACTGTATTTCTAGTATGTCTACCAGAGTTGTGGACTCGAGTCACATGACTTGGACTTGAGTCTGACTTGAGTCACACATTTGATGACTTGAAACTCAACTTGATTTGGAGCCTCAAGACTCGACTTTGATTTGAGACTGATGACTGGAAATTATCTGGCCAGGTTTTGTAATGTTTTGTCACTCATTTGATGGCACAGTCTACGTGGATTATGCTACACGCAGCCAGAGACAGTGGAACGCACACTCGGCACTCTGATTGGACCAGCAAACTGTCAATCAACACAGGTCGGGTGAGCTATCGAACAGAGTAATGATTTGCTGTACGGCTATAGGATCGGGTGCAGCGCAAACGTCAAATTATAGGGAGAGAGAGGATTGCCATAATAAATAAATATGCAGCTCCCAAAAATGTTGGTGATCAAGAATATTGACTGTTTACTTTGCAAGCTCATAAGCAATGGGGCAACAATTACTAGCGTAGGCCTACTGGTCTTTTGGTATGCAAAAACTGCTTGACATTGATCATTTACTTATGACGCTTGCATTTTGAATTTGTTGTTAAAAATTAATTATTACCGTGGCGAAGACGCCAGTGCAGAGTGCCTTTTTTCTCTCTTGTTGAAATGCTTGCGGTTGCTTTCACACGTTTAAATGCATAGGGCCTGTGTGGTAAATCTGTATCCTATCTAATACTACAATAATTGCTAGCGTTTCATCATTCCATCCCCGTACCGTTAATTGCAACACGTATATATTTCTGTTTCAAGTTTTATAGGCCTACGATACAGTTTCATTTTATAGCCAACTATTTCTTACCCTGCTCTGAGTGGGAGCGATGTTTATAGTGCACATGAACGTTGGCAAGACTCATGGGGTAGAAGTTCTGTTTATTTAATTAAATGTATGGTTTCCTTTGTTAATATTTCCAGGGTTATGTCGGAGTTCCGTTTGTCTGTGTTCTATGTCATTTTTGTTGTGCGTAATAGGAGCGCGCGCGCCTCAGTGGGCATAGAAATAACCTGCGCTCCACGCTTTGGAGTCAGAAGAACGTTGAATAAGAGAAAATGATTGTTCCATGTATGCCTGGCGTTTAAATATCATTAATAATCATTACGTCTGATTAAGACTAATGTACCAATGTAACAATGGATGTGGACATTTCCTTTTACATTGTAGAACCAGTTTATTGGTTGTAATTGCCAATTGGGTAATTGTATGGTCCTGGGGGCCAAGTGCTCCTGTTAGACAGATTCGATTTGGTTTCTCAAGGGGAGGGTGTACAGTCTTGCCCTCTACCCGTGTCCGTTCAGATAGGACAGGTTACGCCTGATACCGAGCTATTTTGGGGGGGCTGTTGTCCATTTACAGTGCCATCGGAATGTATTCAGACCCCTTGACTTTTCCCGCATTTTGTTACGTTACAGCCTTATTCTAAAATGGATTAAATCAAAACAATTCCTCAGCAATCTACACACAGTACCCCATAATGACAAAGCGAAAACAGGTTTTTAGAAAATTTTGCAAATTTATTAAAAATAAAAAACAGAAATATCTTATTTACATTAGGATTCAAACCCTTTGCTGTGAGACTCGATATTGAGCTCAGGTGCATCCTGTTTCCATTTATCCTCCTTGAGAGGTTTCTACAACTTGATTGGAGTCCACCTGTGGTAAATTCAATTGATTGGACATGATTTGGAAAGGCACACACCTGTCTATATAAGGTCCCGCAGTTTACAGTGCATGTCAGAGCAAAAACCAAGCCATGAGGTCGAAGGAATTCTCCGTAGAGCGCCGAGACAGGATTGTGTCGAGGCACAGATCTGGGGAAGGGTAACAAAACATTTCTGCAGCATTGAAGGTCCCCAAGAACACAGTGGAACCAACAAGACTCATCCTAAAGCTGCCTGCCCGGCCAAACTGAGCAATCAGGGGAGAAGGGCCATGGTCAGGGAGGTGACCAAGAACCTGTTGGTCACTCTGACAGAGCTCTAGAGTTCCTCTTTGGAGATGGGAGAACCTTCCAGAAGGACAACCATCTCTGCAGCACTCCACCAATCAGGCCTTTATGGTAGAGTGGCCAGACGGAAGCCACTCCTCAGTAAAAGGCACATTTTGCCAAAAGTCACCTAAAGACTCTCAGACCATGAGAAACAAGATTCTCTGGTCTGATGAAACCAAGATTGAGCTATTTGGCCTGAATGCTAAGTGTCACGTCTGAAAGAAACCTGGCACCATCCCTACGGTGAAACATGGTGGTGGCAGAATCATGCTGTGGGGATGTTTTTCAGCAGCAGGGACTGGGAGACTAGTCAGGATCGAGGCAAAGTACAGAGATCCTTGATCAAAACCTGCTCCAGAGCTCTCAGGACCTCAGACTGGGGCAAAGGTTCACATTCCAACAAGACAACGACCCTAAGCACACAGCCAAGACAACGCAGGAGTGGCTTCGGGACAAGTCTCTGAATGTCCTTGAGTGGCCCAGCCAGAGCCCAGACTTGAACCCGATCGAACATCTCTGGAGAGACCTGAAAATAGCTGTGCAGCGATGCTCCCCATCCAACCTGACAGAGCTTGAGAGGATCTGCAGTGAAGAATGGGAGAAACTCCCCAAATACATGTGCCAAGCTTGTAGCGTCATACCCAAGAAAACTCAAGGCTGCCAAAGGTGCTTCAACAAAGTACTGAGTAAAGGGTATGAATACTTATGTAAATGTAATATTTCAGTTTTTATTTTTAATAAATTAGCAACAATTTCTAAAAACCTGTTTTTGCTTTGTCATTATGGGGTATTGTGTGTAGATTGATGAGGGGGGGAAAACAATGTAATCAACTTTAGAATAAGGCTGTAACCTAACAAAATGTGGAACAAGTCAAGGGGTCTGAATACTTTCCGAAAGCACTGTGTATTTGGTGTATCTGCTTGTTTATTTTGTATAATATTTCGCTTTCACCATTAGATCACCAAGAGCTGTAAATAAATCTACACTCTGAGCACGTTAGCCTGCCTTGCCGTCAGCTGATTTCATGCCCTTAACAGCTACAAGGTTAATATTTTACAATTACATAGACAAAATAATGAAAAGAGCTGTCTGGTATCCTCAGTAAATAGACAAAGATTTGTAGTTGAACAAGTCGTTGCATGTATAGATTTTTTAAAAACTTGTCTTGAGGCTTGACTTGAAAACATGTGACTCAACTCGAATTAACTTGCTCTTAGAATGCACGACTTGGACTTCACTCGAGTCTTGACCCGTTCTACTTGGGACTCGACTTGAGACTCGGGCCTTGTGACTTGAGACTTGCTTGTGACTCGAATAATAGTGACTTGGTCCCATCTTTGATGTCTACTGAGAGGTTAAACAATAGCCTATGTTTAAACTGTAAATTCCTCCACCCCAAAAAAAGAAAACACTCATTGAAATATTTGAAACGTTTTGTTTTATCCTCTGCTGCTAAAAATCAAGACATTATAACTTAAATAATATTTCAGTGAGTGTGGGCTTTTCCTTTCATCCAGGAAATATGAACCCACTGAACAAAAATATAAACACAACATGTAAAGTGTTGGTCCAATGTTTCATGAGCTGAAATAAAAGATCCCAGAAATGTTCCATACGCACAAAAAGCTTATTTCTTTCAAATGTTGTGCACAAATGTGTTTACATCTCTGTTAGTGACCATTTCTCATTTGCCAAGATAATCCATCCAGCTGACATGTGTGGCATATCAAGAAGCTGATTAAACAGCATGATCATTACACAGGTGCACCTTGTGCTGGGGACAAAAGGCCATTCTAAAATGTGCAGTGTTGTACACAACACAATGCCACAGATGTCTCATGTTTTGAGGGAGCACGCAATTCGCATGCTGACTGCAGGAATGTCCACCAGAGCTATTGCCAGATAATTTAATGTTAATTTATCTACCATAAGCCACCTACAACGTTGTTTTAGAGAATTTGGCAGTAGATCCAACAGGCCTCACAACCGCAGACCACGTGTAACCACGCCAGCCCAGGACCTCCACATCCGGCTTCTTCACCTGCAGGATCGTCTGAGACCAGCCACCCAGACAGCTGATGAAACTGTGGGTTTGCACAACCAAAGAATGTCTGCATAAACAGTCAGAAACCGTCTCAGGGAAGCTTATCTGCGTGCTCGTTGTCCTCACCAGGGTCAGGACCTGACTGCAGTTTGGTGTCGTAACCGACTTCAGTGGGCAAATGCTCACCTTCGATGGCCACTGGTACGCTGGAGAAGTGTGCTCTTCATGGATGAATCCCGGTTTCAACTGTACCGGGCAGATGGAAGACAGCGTGTATGGCGTCATGTGGGCGAGTGGTTTGCTGATGTCAACGTTGTGAACAGAGTGCCCCATGGTGGTGGCGGGGTTATGGTATGGGCAGGCATAAGCTACGGACAATGAACACAATTGCGGTTTATCGATGAAAATGTTTAATGCAGAGATACCGTGACGAGATCCTGAGGCCCATTGTCGTGCCATTCATCCGCCGCCATCACCTCATTTTTCAGCATGATAATGCACAGCCCCTTGTCGCAAGGATCTGTACACAATTCCTGGAAGCTGAAAATGTCCCAGCCAGCATAATCACCAGACGTCACCCACTGAGCAAGTTTGGGATGCTCTGGATCGATGTGTATGACAGTGTGTTCCAGTTCCCGCCAATATCCAGCAACTTCATACAGCCATTGAAGAGGAGTGGGACAACATTCCACAGGCCACAATCAACAGCCTGATCAACTCTATACTAAGGAGATGTGTCATGCTGCATGAGGAAAATGGTGGTCACACCAGATACTGACTGGTTTTCTGATCCATGCCCCTACGTTTTTTTAAAGGTATCTGTGACCAACAGATGGATATCTGTATTCCCAGTCATGTGAAATCCATAGATTAGGGCCTAATGAATTTATTTCAATTGACTGATTTCCTTATATGAACTATAACTCAGTAAAATCTTTGAAATTGTTGCATGTTGCATTTATATTTATGTTCAGTGTAGATAATAGTAAACAGTAGTTGTTTTTTTGAAGAGCTGAATATGTCAAATTCAGATTGTGATCGAACAAATGTTCCCAAAGTTTAGAAGCAGTGGCTGCCTCTTCTCCTTGCATTCCCTCAGTGTTGAGAGAACAGCAGAACAGTTTTGAGGAGGCTTGTTGATATGAACACTTAACGCCGCGGCTGGAGGCAGGCTGGAGGGTGTACAGCAGGCTGTTAGTCAGGCTGACAAGTCCTAAGCTTCACCCTGAGATGAGAAAAACCTCCATCTATAAATCCAACCGACAGATATCTTTATTGTCCATGTCTGACAGACACACAACATTCGTCTTAACGCTAGCCTAGCACTCCGCTCACTGAGAACAGCTAAAACACAGACAGACGACTGTTGGTTTTTGCTGTTACTGGTGTTAATTTTTATTTTCCTGCGTGGACAAATAGCACCAAAGTAAGATGGTTCCTTCTTGGTATCTTTCAACACCAGAGAGTCAACAACTAGCAGTAGCTATGAGTCAGGCACTTGAGATTACAGTAGTTCTGTCTCAAAAACACTTAAAAGTTTCTACTTTTGGGTAATGGGCATAGAGATATCCATAAAATGCAGGTATAATACACTACATGACCAAAAGTATGTGGACACCTGCTAATCGAACATCTCATTCCAAAATCATGGGCATTAATGTGGAGTTGGTACTGATTGGTTCTGATCCACGCCCCTACCTTTAAAAAAAAATAGATATCTGTGACCAACAGATGCATATCTGTATTCCCAGTCATGTGAAATCCATGGATTATACTGATTTCCTTATATGAACTGTAACTCAGTAAAATCGTTTAAATTGTTGCATGTTGTGTGTATATTTTATTACTACAAACATTTGAGCTGAGCACGCCAATTTATTTTTCTATAAACTGCAAACATACACACACAAATTTAACAGACAAGTCATTTACATTTTAGTAGACGCTCTTATCCAGAGCAACTTATAGTAGTGAGTGCATACATTTTCATACTGGTCCACCGTGGGAATCGAACCCACAACCCTGACATTACAACTGAGCCACAGGGGAGCCTCTTCAGCTCCACAGGTGTGTCGTCATGTATTCAGTTACAGACATATCTCATAAGGTAATTCTGAATTATTGACTTGTTCTTTGAATGGAACGACAAGATGATCAGCCTGCATGGCTGCCTGCCATCAGTTTTATTAGAACATCATTAATGGAAGACGTTACATCAAAATAATCTTCCTTATGTTGTCATGTTGATTCACTCACATTAATTGTGATGAAATCAGAGAGAGTGAGAGAGAGAGATAAAGAGAGAGAGAAAGGTAGAGAGAAAAAGTTAGATAGAAAGAGGGGGGGAGAGGGAGAGAGAGTATTGGGGAGGAGAGAATTGTTTATCAACGAACGGTCAGTTCAGCTTGCTCAGTCAGCTCGCTTGGTCACCGGTCTGGACATGACTGACCACTGAACATCTGGCAGACAGTGTCTGAAATCTTGGTTGGGAAAACATTGTGTACTGTATATACTTTTATTAATCCAATAAAATGGCAGAGAGAGAGTAAGACAGCGATGGAGAGAGAGCGCGAGAGGATTGGGGAGTTAGTGTTGTTTATTAACAAACAGTTAGGTTAGCAGTGGCCAGGCTGGAACATGACTCAATGCTGAAACAGCTTGCACACTGTTAATTTCTTCTCAATTTGACCTTCCACAAAAACAACAGGATTTATTGGTTGGCTTACCACACGGGAAGTATCATTGATAAATTCACTGTACGTACGCAGAGAGAGAGCGAGAGAGGGAGAGAGAGAGAGGGGGAGAGATGGAGAGAGAGAGAGAGGGGCAGAGAGGGAGAGAGAGAGAGGGAGAGAGAAAGAGGGAGAGAGAGAGAGAGAGGGAGAGAGAGAGAGAGGGAGAGAGAGAGAGAGAGCTAGTTAGACTTGAGCAGGCAGGTAAGTAGACAGAACATTGTTGTCATCCTCTTGGCCAGTGAAGCGCTTGGTTCTGTTTGGCTGATTAAACGGTCTGCTAGCTTCCTTCCTGCAGGTGGAGCAGGGCAGGGCCAGTGTGTGTGTGTGTGTGTGTGTGTATTACAGTGCAGGGCTAGGGTCCAGACCACTGAGGTACAATCAGAACTAGAGACTGTGTCTAAGATGTCCGACCGTTGTTTTCAACGTAATCTACTCACGTTTGCAAACGCCGATTCATGAACTGTCTATATCTGGGTTGCATCTGGTTTACACTGCCCAACTTCACACATGCACTAGCACACAGTGCACACATGGAGTAACGCGAGCAGCAACGACGTCATCATGTCATCCAAAAACATGACAGACATTGGATGAATATAAAATATTAATATCTTTGGCTGTAAGTGATGTAAAAGAAATCGGCCTCAGCGACAATTATTTGAATAATTCAATGGATGTTTTGTGCACAACGGTGATGACTAAAGTGTCTTATTAGGAATTTTCAAATCTGACTTCTCTATGTGCCCGTCTATAGAAATTGTGTTTCTGGGCCGTCGTCAAATAAACTGCAGTACCAAAGTAAAACTGTAGGAGCAGTCGAAACCGTGCTTCTATACCGGAACCCTGGCCTGGCCCCTTGGTCCAGACAGGGCCTAAGTCTATAACTCACTATAGTGTAATGGCCCGGAATTAATCAACACAACACACCCTTTTACAGACTCGCTTTGATGATGTCATTAATGATGTCATTAAGTTCCTGGCTATTAGCAGGCTTGCAGTCCTAAAGATCTATACCATTTTATCTTCTTCTGGACCTTTTTGCACTGTAACAAATGTGTGTCGCCAAATTGGGGCTGGGATTTTGTGTGTGTGTGTCTGTGTCTGTGTCTGTGTCTGTGTCTGTGTCTGTGTCTGTGTCTGTGTCTGTGTCTGTGTCTGTGTGTGTGTGTGTGTGTGTCTGTCTGTGTGTGTGTGTGTGTGAGAGAGAGAGAGAGAGCTGCAGAGAGAGAGAGAGAGAGAGAGAGAGCATGTATGTCTGTGTCTGTGTGTGTGTGTGTGCGAGAGAGAGAGAGAGAGCTGCAGAGTGAGAGAGAGAGAGAGAGAGAGAGAGAGAGAGAGAGAGAGAGAGAGAGAGAGAGCATGTATGTGTGTGTCTAATGCTGTTTGTGAGCTAGTGATAATGGCCATCTGCCTCTAGACTCTGTACTGGTTGTGTTTGACAGAGTGGTTTCATTGACGTCACGGTCCTTTTTTCATGTGGTAACATTAGAAAATAAAACATTAAACATTTCTCAGCTTTTCAGACACAATCTGTACCAATGAGCCAGGTAGTTACTGAGTGTTTTAAGGAACACATCTTACAGGATACTGCACAGTCAGTAGAATCGTATCATTGAAGCCTCAACAGCCTAATTTGTTGGCTCGTCCTTAAAATGTTTACAACATGCAAGGGACAATCTTCACTGTGTAAAAACATTGTTGATGAAGCCTCCTTACTGAATGTGTGTGTGTGTGTGTGTGTGTGTTAGTGTGCATGTGTGTGTGTGTGTGTGTGTGTTAGTGTGCACGTGGGTGGGTGGGTGGGTGTTAGTGTGCACGTGGGTGGGTGGGTGGGTGTTAGTGTGCACGTGGGTGGGTGGGTGGGTGTATGTGTATTAAACCTGTCTTGACAGCTTCAACTACATGCATTGAATGCAACAGATGCTACTACATTTTTAAACCAATGAAGCGAAAGAAGAACCCAAAATCTGAAATAATAAAAATAGTCATTACAGTTGAGACATGGTTTGCATCCCAAATGACACCGTCTTCCCTATATAGTGCAGAACCCTGGTCAAAAGTAGTGCACTATTTAGTAAATAGTGTGCCATTCGGGATGCTACCATGTCTCAACTGTAATTACTAACCCTCTTAACTACAGCTCTTAACGAACAGGAGGCAAAGTAGAGGAGCACTAGAGCACTACTGACGCCTTGTCTAAGACAAAACGGCTGGCCTACTAATTGTGGAGTAGAGGAGCACTAGAGCACTACTGACGCCTTGTCTAAGACAAAACGGCTGGCCTACTAATTGTGGAGTAGAGGAGCACTAGAGCACTACTGACGCCTTGTCTAAGACAAACGGCTGGCCTACTAATTGCACTGTGAGATCTGACATACATTTACATTTTAGTCATTTAGCAGACGCTCTTATCCAGAGCGACTTACAGTTAGTTAGTGCATACATTCTTTTTTATTTAATTTTTTCATACTGGCCCCCCGTGGGAATCGAACCCACAACCCTGGCGTTGCAAACGCCATGCTCTACCAGCTGAGCTACATCCCTGCCGGCCATTCCCTCCCCTACCCTGGACGACGCTGGGCCAATTGTGCGCCGCCCCATGGGTCTCCTGGTCGTGGCCGGCTACGACAGAGACATGATATTCATACTTAAGTGCTGCTGCCTGGAAAACTCTGACTCAGTGTTCTGACGGGCTAGTTGTCTGTTAGCATGGAAGTGATTATGAGAAGTTGGAATGCTTTCTCTGTCTTAGACAACTAGCTCACTTGTGAGGCAGAAAAGTGATAGTACGTAGTCTGGTATGTGTTACGAAACCAGTGGGTAAGAGCGTTGTGCCAGTAACCGAAAGGTCGCTGGTTCTAATCCCAGAGCCGACTAGATGAAAAATCTGTCGATGTGCCCTTAAGCAAGGCACTTAACCCTAATTGCTCCTGTAAGTCGCTCTGGATAAGAGCGTCTGCTAAAATGACTCAAATGTAATGTTGTTGCACTCGCTACGTCTAGGTGTCTTGGGCCTAGTTAACTGGTCTGTCACCTGATTTGATGTGTGCATTAATATGAGAAGTAAGAATATGCAACCAGGTGTTGACTGTAGGTACTCAGGAGACAGCCACCCTACATTAGGTCTAGGGCCAGCTCTTGCCTGACCTCTTGGTCCGCCAGTCCAAGCAGATTAGTATTCGTTCAATGCCGAGTCCCAAAATAAATTAAAAAGCATGCCCAAACTAAAGACTCAAAATCAAACGAAAGGCCTCATTGACCAGCAAACAAACCAGCAGCCTCATGACCAGCAAACAAACCAGCAGCCTCATGACCAGCAAACAAACCAGCAGCCTCATAACCACCAAACAAACTATTCTATTCTACCCATGTAGTTATATATTATATTATATTCTACTATATGGTTATCTATACTATTCTATCGTACCTATGTAGTCATCTATTCTATTCTATTCTATTCTACCTATATATTTGACTGGCTTTCATCAAGCTGCCCACTCAAGAAAAAGCTTCAAACTGTAACCAGTGTCTGCAACCTGGTTCAGGTTATCAGTCAACCTACCAGGGTATTTACAAACAGCACAGGAATGAAATCATCAACAAGTATTGATCACATCTTTGCTAATGCTGCAGAAATCTGCTTTAAAGCAGTATCCAAATCCATCGGATGTAGTGATCACAATATAGTAGCCATATCTAGGAAAACCAAAGTTCCAAAGGCTGGGCCTAATATAATGTATAAGAGGTCATACAATAAGTTTTGTAGTGATTCCTATGTTGAAGATGTAAATCATATTTGCTGGTCTGTGGTGTGTAATGAGGAGCAACCAGACACTGCACTGGATACATTTATGGAATTGCTTATTCCAGCTACTAATAAGCATGCACCAATTAAGAAAATGACTGTAAAAACTGTTAAATCCCCGTGGATTGATGAGGAATTGAAAGATGGTTTGGTTGAAAGGGATGAGGCAAAAGGAATGGAAATTAAGTCTGGCTGCACAACCGATTGGCAAACGTACTGCAAATTGCGAAATAATTTGACTAAACTGAATAAAAATAAGAAACTATACTATGAAACAAAGATAAATGATATAAAGAATTAAAGTAACTTTGGAGCACCTTAAATGAAATTTTGGGCAAAAATGCTAACTCTGCTCCATCATTCATTGAATCAGATGGCTCGTTCATCACAAAACCCACTGATATTGCCAACTACTTTAATGATTTTCTTATCGGCAAAATTAGCAAACTTAGGCATGACATGACATTAACAAACAATGACACTACACATCCAAGTATAACTGACCAAATTATGAAAGACAAGGATTGTACATTTGAAATGTAATGTTAGTGTGGAAGAGGTGGGAAAGTTATTGTTATCAATCAATAATGACAAACCTCCTGGCATTGACAACTTACAGTAGATGGAAAGCTACTGAGGATGGTAGCTGACTCTATAGCCACTTCTATTAGTCATATCTTTAATCTGAGCCTAGAGGAAAGTCTTTGTCCTCAGGCCTGGAGGGAAGCCAAAGTCATTCCGCTACCCAAGAGTGGTAAAGCGGCCTTTACTGGTTCTAACAGCAGACCTATCAGCTTGCTGCCAGCTCTTAGCAAACTGTTAGAAAAAATGGTGTTTGACCAAATACAATGCAATTTCTCTAAACAAATTAACAACAGACTTTCAGCATGCTTATAGAGAAGGGCACTCAACATGTGCTGCACTGACACAAATGACTGATGATTGGTTGAAAGAAATTGATAATAAGAAGATTGGGGGGGCTGTACTGTTAGATTTCAGTGTAGCCTTTGATATTATTGACCATAACCTGTTGTTGAGAACTTATGTGTTATGGCTTTTCAACCTCTGCCATATCGTGGATTCAGAGCTATCAATCTAGTAGAACTCAGAGGGTTTTCTTTAATGGAAGCTTCTCTAATGTCAAACATGTGAAGTGTGGTGTACCGCAGGGCAGCTCTCTAGGCCCTCTACTCTTTTCAATTTTTACCAATGACCTTCCACTGGCATTGAACAAAGCATGCATGTCCATGTATGCTGATGATTCAATCCTATACGCATCAGCAACCACAGCTAATGAAGTCACTTAATAAACTAATAAACCCTTAACAAAGAGTTGCAGTCAGTTTTGGAATGGGCCGGTAATAAACTGGTCCTGAACATCTCTAAAACAAAGAGCATTGTATTTGGTACAAATCATTCCCTAAGTTCTAGATCTCAGCTGAATCTGATAATGAATGCTGTAGTTGTTGAACAAGTTGAGGAGACTAAATTACTTGGTGTTACCTTAGATTGTAAACTTTATAAGAAACATTAATGTGTTGGAAATTCCAAATTGTTTGCATAGTCAGCTTACACACAGCACTCACACATACACTTACCCCACCAGACATGCCATCAGGGTCTTTTCACAGTTCCCAGAACAAATTCAAGGAAACGTACAGTACTATACAGAGCCATGATTGCATGGAACTCCCTTCCATCTTATATAGCATAAGTGAACAGCAAACCTGGTTTAAAAAAACAAATATAGCAACACCTCACGGCACAACGCCTCTCCCCCATGTGACCTACTTGTTGTGTGTATGTACTGTCATGTATGTGTAACTGCTAGATGCACACACATGCACATTACATGTTAATATTTTTAACTGTATGTAAATTGTAAAGTATTTTGTCTGTAATGTATTTTTCGTTATGTGTCGGACCCCAGTAAGACTAGCTGTCGCCATCGGCGTCGACTAATGGGGATCCTAATAAAATAAAACATGTATTTACCTATTCTATTCTACTATATAGTTATATATTCTATTCTATGTAGTTTTCTATTCTATTCTACTATATAGTTATATATTCTATTCTACTATATAGTTATATATTCTATTCTACTATATAGTTATATATTCTATTCTACTATATAGTTATATATTCTATTCTACTATATAGTTATATATTCTATTCTACTATATAGTTATATATTCTATTCTACTATATAGTTATATATTCTATTCTACTATATAGTTATATATTCTATTCTACTATATAGTTATATATTCTATTCTACTATATAGTTATATATTCTATTCTATGTAGTTATCTATTCTATTCTACTATATAGTTATATATTCTATTCTACTATATAGTTATATATTCTATTCTATGTAGTTATCTATTATATTATATTCTTGTGTGGCAGGTATCCTAGCGGCTGGAGTGTTGGGCCAGTAACCGACAAGATGAGCCGACAAGGTGAAAAATCTGTGCCCTTGAAATCAAATCAAATCAAATCAAATTTGCCACATGCGCCGAATACAATAGGTGTAACCCTAATTTGCTCCAGGGGCGCCGTACTACTATGGCTGACCCTGTAAAACAACAAATTTCACTGCACCTTTCCGTGACTGAGTCAATGTGCAGGGTACGAGTTAGTAATGAGACTATATACAAGGAGTACCGGTACTGAGTCAATGTGCAGGGGTACCAGGTAGTAATGAGGCTATATACAAGGAGTACCAGTACTGAGTCAATATGTGTGTGTGTGTGTGTGTGTGTGTGTGTGTGTGTGTGTGTGTGTGTGTGTGTGTGTGTGTGTGTGTTAGAGTGCTGAGCAATTAGTGCTTTTTGAGGTCGGATCGGTTTCAGTTTGGTTATTACAAAATAATCACGGTTTCTAATATTTTTTTTAAACATTCAATGCACTACTGTATGTATTCTGTTGGTAGAATGCTGAAACATAATAGTAACATAATAGAACAATTCATAAAAGTCCCATGATGGTAGTGACTTCCCATTACTGCTTATCACTTATTAACCATCATTTATTCACATTACTTTACTTTTATAATATATTTCAGTTGTTGTATATTACATTTTATTTTTATTTGATTACTTTATTATTTCATTCCAAGTCATCATCTCATCTCTATAGAGCTGCTGCCTATGCTGTCTGATAAATCACTATTTTAGTAGTTTTAGTAGAGGTTGTTGTCCTGGCACCACACTGTCTCTTCTGTTCATGCTCATTCTTCTGCCCCACACTCATTTAACGTAGGCTGCGTTTACACAGGCAGCCCAATTCTGATATTTTATTCGCTCATTGGTCTTTTGACCAATCAGATCAGCGCTGAAAAATATATGATGTGAAAAGATCTGATGTGATTGGTCAAAAGACCAATTATTGGAAAATAATATCACTAAAAAACGGAACGAAATGGAATTCGTGGTCCTCTGTAGCTCAGCTGGTAGAGCACGGCGCTTGTAACGCCAAGGTAGTGGGTTCGATCTCCGGGACCACCCATACACAAAAAAAAAATGTATGCACGCATGACTGTAAGTCGCTTTGGATAAAAGCGTCTGCTAAATGGCATATTATATTATATATTATAAATATACTGAACAAAAATATGATCGCAACATGAAACAATTTCAATGATTTTACTGAGTTACAGTTCATATAAGGAAATCAATCAATTGAAATGAATTCATTAGGCCCTAATCTATGGATTTCACATGACTGGGCAGGGGAGCAGCCATGGGTAGGGCTGGGAGGGCATAGGCCCACACACTGGGGAGCCAGGCCCAGCCAATCAGAGCTTTTCCCCACAAATGGGCTTTATTACAGACAGAAGTACTCCTCAGTTTAATCGTGGTCCTCTGTAGCTCAGCTGGTAGAGCACGGCGCTTGTAACGCCAAGGTAGTGGGTTCGATCCCTGGGACCACCCATACACAAAAGAAATGTATGCACGCATGACTGTAAGTCGCTTTGGATAAAAGCGTCTGCTAAATGGCTTATTATTATTATTATTATTAATCAGCTGTCCGGGTGGCTGGTCTCAGACGATCCCCCAGGTGAAGAAGCCGGATGTGGAGGTCCTGGGCTGGCGTGGTTACACGTGATCTATGGTTGTGAGGCCAGTTGGACATACTACCATATTCTCTAAAATGACGTTGGTTGCGGCTTATAGTAGAGAAATGGACATTCAATTCTCTGGCACCAGCTCTGTTGGACATTCCTGCAATCAGCATGCCAATTGCACGCTCCCTCAAACCTTGAGACATCTGTGGCATTGTGTTGTGTGACAAAACTACACATTTTAGAGTGGACTTTTATTGTCCCCAGCACAAAGTGCACCTGTGTAATGATCATGTTGTTTAATCAGCTTCTTGATATCCCACACCTGTCAGGTGGATGAATTATCTTGGCAAAGGAGAAATGCTCACTAACAGGGATGTAAACACATTTTGAGAAATAAGCTTTTTGTGCATATGGACAATTTCTTTTATTTCAGCTGATCAAACAAGGAACCAACGCTTTACATGTTGCGTTTATATTTTTGTTCAGTATAATTGAACCGATGATGGTCAATTAGTTCTTTAAAAAACGAAGAAATAACCAACATTTCGGTTAATCGCTTAGCACTAGTGCGTGTGTTGGAGTGTCAGTGTAGTATGTGTGAGAGTGTGGGTAGAGTCCAGTGAGTGTGCATAGAGTCAGTGCGAAAAAGGGTCAATGCAATATTCTGGGTAGCCATTTGATTAACTGTTCAGCAAGTCTTATGACTTGGGGGTAGAAGCTGATCAGGTGCCTTTTGGTCCCAGAACGGTCTATAGTTGCGTGGCTGGGGTCTTTTGACCATTTTCCGGGCATTCCTCTGACACCGCCTGGTATAGAGGTCCTGGATGGACTGGGCCGTCCGCACCACACTCTGTGGCGCCTTGCAATATGAGGGGCCATGCCAAATCTTTTCAACCTCCTGAGTGGTTATCGTGCATTCTTCACGTGATGTGCTGATGTGATGTGGACACAAAGGAACTTGAAGCTCTCGATCTGCTCCACTACAATCCCCTGGATGTGGATGGTGGCATGCTCGCCCTTCCATTTCCTGTAGTCCACGATCAGCTCCTTTGTCTTGCTGACGTTGAGGAAGAGGTTGTTGTCCTGGCACCACACTGCTAGGTCTCTGACCTCCCCCTGTAGGCTGTCTCATCGTCATTGGTGATCAGGCCTACCACCATTGTGTCGTCACCAAACTTGATGATGGTGTTGGAGCCGTGCGTGGCTACACAGTCATGGGTTAACAGGGAATACAGGAGGGGCCTAAGCACCCTAAGGGGCCCCCGTGTTGAGGGTCAGCGTGGCGGATGTGTTTTTACTAGGGCTGTTGCAATGACCGTATTACCGCCACACCGGCAGTCATGAATCAATACCTCAGTAAAATTCAAGGTGACCGTTGAGTCACGGTATTCTCCTGTTATGCACTCTGGACATGTATTGGTAGAAGCCAACTGGCTAATGACCATCAGGTCGCTAAAGGCCTGGTACTCAGGGCTCTATTATCCCTCTAAACACTCTGACATCAATGAAAATGCAATCAAAAATCATATCAAACACTTATCATCAAAACAGTATCTTGCTTTTAAAACTCACCTCACTGTGATTGATCAATTTGAAGAAAGAAGTTCAACAACAGGTTGAAACTGAGTGGAAGACATGGTCATTGTGGATGCTGTTTCAAAGCCTAACACAACGAAATGGACAGAGCTTTCTAAGGTGATGATTAACTGAAAACACCCATATGCATATTAGAGCTGATACATATAAAGTATGAGCCCAGGCCCGAAAAAAACGTTTTTAAAATAATGATTGTGCCATTGTACAAAACATGGCCTATAATGCATGGCAGAAAAACATTTAAAAAACCGATTTAAGATGTCTTTGGTACATAGTTGGTCTAGCCTACATTTTTAAATTAAACAAATTCTAGTAATCGCCTTTGAGTGTGGACTGTATTATTATGCGTACTGGATGGACTGCACCTTATGCTACGCTCCAGCCTTTCTATCCATGAGTCTGGGAGAGAACATATAGGCCTAATTGATGCTGTTGGTTCATTGATTTGAGGCTAGCAACAGAGCGCAAGCTTTTATTTTTTCTACTTTCTCAAATCATCAATAGCCTATAGTCTCATCATGCAGCCCATATATGTTTTGATTTCTAAGGCATTCTAAGCTTTGTATCATTCACAACTAAAGTTGCCAAATAACTCTAAATCTAGCTTATAAGAACTGTTTCAAATGATCACTTTTATACCCACTTCATATGCGCACTCGCTCCATAATGGGAAAACCATCAGTTCTATTTTATTCAGCTAAAAAAAACTGACTGGCCACTATTTAAAAGAGGATCTCAGCTTTCTCATGCTGCTATATTTATTGCTAAATTCTAAAAAAAAATCTAGCACATTAATCCGCTTTACAAACGGTGTAGCCTACCTGGCATATTAAAAACGTAACCGCATGTAACCTCCATTCACTATTCCAGTACAGGCTATGGATGACGTCTTTTTTCTGTGGGCCATTCTAAATGAATACAAATTCCACACATATTAGTACTGTAGGCTATATGTAAAGACCAGATTAAATTGAGAATAGACTGATGGGTGAGAATATTATCAAGTGATTGTCAAATTGTGAGAGACAGTGTGCAGCCTGCGCGAGAAACAGAACAGAGGGCATGCCTTTAACGGGACTCATTAGAGTCGCATCATGCAGCCTCAGAATGTATTAGAAATCAAAAAGCATATAGCCTAACGTTTGTATCACAAGTTAAGTTGCATATAGGAGGACCTGTTTTTTTGTTAACCACTCAACACAGAATAGCCGCATGTGCGCACTCCCTCGAAAATCGTTTGGGAAAAATATCCTTTCTATTTTATTCAGCTATGTTCAATTGTATTGTTCTTACTATAAAAGAATGCCACAGGAATTATAAGCAAATATTGGATATATTAGACTTTTTTAAATGTAGATGTTCCAAAGGTCAGCATCAGTGGCTTGTGGGCTATCCGTGGAAGCCAGAGATGCTAAACTTATGTTAACTAACGGTCAATTACCATGAAACCAGCAGTTATTTGCATGACCAATCACCAGCTGACAAAATTCCATGACCACCACAGCCCTAGTTGTTACCTACCCTGACCACCTAGGGGCGGCCCGGCAGAAAGTCCAGGGTCCAGTTGCAGAGGGAGGTGTTCAGTCCCTGGGTCCCGAGCTTGGTGATGAGCTATGGTGTTGAACGCTGAGCTGTAGCCAATGAACAGCATTCTCACACAGGTATTGTCCAGGTGGGAGAGAGCAGAGCCGAGTGCAATAGATACTGCGGCATCTGTGGATCTGTTGGGGCGGTATGCGAATTGGAGTGGGTCCAGGGTGTCTGGGATGATGGTGTTGATGTGTGCCATGACCAGCTTTTCAAAGCATTTATGGTTACAGATGTGCTATGGTGTCGGGTTGGAGCTCGTAAGATGTCGACCGTCGGCGCTACCTTACAGGGATGACTCATATGGACGTAAAAACTATATGAACAGTGATTTCAATGTTACAGTACAATGGACACATGTATCCACACTACCATGAGTTATTATGATGATGACTCCGTTGTAGGACTGTCTTTATTCAAGTTAACTCTAGGGTAAGCAACACAGGGCTGCATTTCATACCAAGAAGATGTTCCCTACCCTGCGCCCTCGTTCACTTCCCTCCCTTCACAGATCTGAATGGACTGGATATGTGAAAGCGACGTGTCAGGAAACTAGGTGGAGCTATTGCTTAGTTCCACCGACCCAGTTGTCTTAGATCCAGTCAAGGACGTGAGCGAGGGCAGAAGGGAAGCGAACGTCTTCTTGGAATGAAACTCAGGCTAAGAGACTAAGACACAGACTCATCAGAATGCAACACAGTCCACCCACTGAGTTTTCGTTGTTGGCAGCATCTCCTCGGTTGCGTCCCAAATGGCACCTTATCCCCTACTTTTGAACAGGGCCCATATTTTTGACCAGAACCCTATGGGCCCTGTTCAAAAGTAGTGCACTTAATAGGGAATAGGGTGCCATTTGGGATATACTCCTCCTCTCCTCACAGTCCTCACATACTCCCCCCAATCAGACACACCCGCCCCCTCCAATCAGACACACCCGCCAGCAGGAAACTCATAACATCATCATTTATCCTTCATTACTCTATACATTTTCTTGGCTAATATAATAGGAGGCAAACAAATTAATGTTGTGAAGTAAAACATTATCACAGGGATTCTGAGAAGGAACATTTCCCTAAGTAATTATATTGGAGCCCTAGCTTGGTTGAAGGAAGCCCTGTGTGTGTGTGTGTGTGTGTGTGTGTGTGTGTGTGTGTGTGTGTTACAGGAACCTGATGAATGATGGGGGTGAGGTATATACAGTATCTCAGTATCAGTATTGTTATACCTTGGTGGTTCCTGCAATCAGGAGGGCCCATCCATCCAGAGTGATAGCCAAGATAATAATCAGTCACACTCTGTGAATTATCGCGGTGAGCAGGCTATAGCAGGCTATTAATCATACAGCTACAGTACCATGATACCTTGATTGTGTCCCAAATGGTACCCTATTCCCTATGAAGTGCACTGCTTTTGACCAGGGCCATTAGGGATTTGGTCAAAAGTAGTGCACTGTATAGGGAATAGGGTGCCATTTGGGACAAAAATACCTTGGTACCTGAAAGTAGCTCTATAGAAAAAGACCTGTAACAGGGAGGCCGGGCTGTGAGGGACGTCCATATCGTTTCTAATTTCAAACCAAGTTTAATTGCGTCTATTGAGCCTTGAAAGTTTCATTATATCTGAGAAAGTCCTTGTGTTGTCCTATACAGTGAGGGAAAAAAGTATTTGATCCCCTGCTGATTTTGTACGTTTGCCCTCTGACAAAGACATGATCAGTCTATAATTTTAATGGTAGGTTTATTTGAACAGTGAGAGACAGAGTAACTACAAAAAAATCCAGAAAAACGCATGTCAAAAATGTTATAAATTTATTTGCATTTTAATGAGGGAAATAAGTATTTGACCCCTCTGCAAAACATGACTTAGTACTTGGTGGCAAAACCCTTTTTGGCAATCACAGAGGTCAGACGTTTCTTGTAGTTGGCCACCAGGTTTGCACACATCTCAGGGGGGATTTTGTCCCACTCCTCTTTGCAGATCTTCTCCAAGTCATTAAGGTTTTGAGGCTGACGTTTGGCAACTCGAACCTTCAGCTCCCTCCACAGATTTTCTATGGGATTAAGGTCTGGAGACTGGCTAGGCCACTCCAGGACCTTAATGTGCTTCTTCTTGAGCCACTCCTTTGTTGCCTTGGCCGTGTGTTTTGGGTCATTGTCATGCTGGAATACCCATCCACGACCCATTTTCAATGCCCTGGCTGAGGGAAGGAGGTTCTCACCCAAGATTTGACGGTACATGGCGCCGTCCATCGTCACTTTGATGCGGTGAAGTTGTCCTGTCCCCTTAGCAGAAAAACACCCCCAAAGCATAATGTTTCCACCTCCATGTTTGACGGTGGGGATGGTGTTCTTGGGGTCATAGGCAGCATTCCTCCTCCTCCAAACACGGCGAGTTGAGTTGATGCCAAAGAGCTCCATTTTGGTCTCATCTGACCACAACACTTTCACCCAGTTCTCCTCTGAATCATTCAGATGTTCATTGGCAAACTTCAGACGGGCATGTATATGTGCTTTCTTGGGCAGGGGGACCTTGTGGGTGCTGCAGGATTTCAGTCCTTCACGGCGTAGTGTGTTACCAATTGTTTTCTTGGTGACTATGGTCCCAGCTGCCTTGAGATCATTGACAAGATCCTCCCGTGTAGTTATGGGCTGATTCCTTACCGTTCTCATGATCATTGCAACTCCACGAGGTGAGATCTTGCATAATCGCCCAACTGTTGTCATGGTCTTGTAGCCCATTCCAGCCTTGTGTAGGTCTACAATCTTGTCCTTTGACATCCTTGGAGAGCTCTTTGGTCTTGGCCATGGTGGAGAGTTTGGAATCTGATTGATTGATTGTTTCTGTGGACAGGTGTCTTTTATACAGGTAACAAGCTGAGATTAGGAGCACTCCCTTTAAGAGTGTGCTCCTAATCTCAGCTCGATACCTGTATAAAAGACACCTGGGAGCCAGAAATCTTTCTGATTGAGATGGGGTCAAATACTTATTTCCCTCATTAAAATGCAAATCAATTTATTATATTTTTGACATGCGTTTTTCTGGATTTTTTTGTTGTTATTCTGTCTCTCACTGTTCAAATAAACCTACCATTAAAATTATAGACTGATCATTTCTTTGTCAGTGGGCAAACGTACAAAATCAGCAGGGGATCAAATACTTTTTTCCCTCACTGTAAGCCTCTGTACCTTGAGACCCAGGCTGACTCTGGCGTTTGTAACAACACAAAAGGGGACCACCCAAGTATGTGTAATGCCTTGATAATAAAAACTATAATAACATTGGTATGATAACAACAGTTTGTCACAACAGAATAATAGCAAAAATACTATTTTTTTTGTTAGTGGCGCTCCGACTCCAACTCCTATCTGATGGAAAAGGATGAACCAACCAACCAATGGCGATGCATCACTGAACTGAAAATTCAAACTGAAGCTGACAGTTGGTTGGAACTGGGAACAGAACAGATGGATGTACTGTAAAAGCATAGTGAATTCCAGGGCTGGCCCACTGACAATCTAGATAAAACTCCTGTTCAGGATATTTCCTATCCATCCTGTTGTCATCCTGCAGTTGAGAGTATAATTACATTTCTACTGCAGTTTAGTTCTGCAGCCCCAAAATACCAATGTTGTGGTGTCAACTATACTGAAAGCCCCCCCCTCCAAAAAATACCAATGTTGTGGTGTCAACTATACTTAACCCCCCCCTCCCCCCCATACTAACGTTGTGGTGTCAACTATACTGAACCCCCCCCCAAAAAAAGACTAACGTTGTGGTGTCAACTATACTGATATACCCTCCTCAAATTCCAATGTTGTGGTGTGCAACTACACTGAAATACCCCCCCCCAAATACCAATGTTGTGGTGTGTAACTGTTGCAATGGTGTGCAACTACTGACATTGAGTGCAACTACTGACATTCAGTGCAACTACTGACATTGAGTGCAACTACTGACATTCAGTGCAACTACTGACATTGAGTGCAACTACTGACATTCAGTGCAACTACTGACATTGAGTGCAACATACTGACATTGAGTGCAACTACTGACATTCAGTGCAACTACTGAAATGGTGTACAACTACTGAAATGGTCCCGTGTAGCTCTGTTGGTAGAGCATGGCGTTTGCAACGGCAGGTTTGTGGGTTCGATTCCCACGGGGGGCCAGTATGAATTTTTTTTAATGCACTCACTAACTGTTAGTCGCTCTGGATAATAGCATCTGCTAAATGACTAAAATGTAAATGGTGTACAACTATTGAAATACCCACCCTTCTCTTCAAATGAAGCAAGGTTGAAAAAGATAAGGTCAACTTTGAACAGTCTTATTAACTCTATCAGTCCTGAGACCCCAGCAAAAATCGTCTTTTCATTTACGTATCTGACTTTCATTTATCTGCATGTCCAGCCCTTATATTTAGCCTCATAATGAAGTGTTCTACCATGTTCTTTTCAGGACGAGAAAAAAAAAAAAAAAAGACTGCTGTTGTTACATCCACCGGATAGGCGCAGTGAAATGTGTTGTTTTACAGGGTCAGCCATAGTAGTACGGCACCCCTGGAGCCAATTAGGGTTAAGTGCCTTGCTCAAAGGCACATCGACAGATTTTACACCTTGTCGGCTCGGGTATTCAAACCTTTCGGTTAGTGGCCCAACGCTCTAACCACTAAGCTACCTGCCGCCCAAGTGGAACATTTAAACAGTTGCATTCATGAGTTTTATTGACAAATGTCAATAAACAAAATAAGATCCGTCAAAGCAAAAACCGAATAAAACAAACTTATATGAATGCTGTAAGTACAGAAATTGTTTGCTCAGTGGGAAATGAATGTCTAACTAGAGTGGCGCAGTGGTCTAAGGCATTGCATCGCAGTGCTAGCTGTGCCACTAGAGATCCTGGTTTGAGTCCAGGCTCTGTCGCGACCGGGAGACCCATGGGCGGCGCACAATTGGTCCAGCGTCGTCCAAGGTAGGGGAGGGTTTGGCCGGCAGCGATGTGGGTTCGTTTCCCACGGGGGGCCAGTATAAAAAATAAACATGTATGGACTCACTAACTGTAAGTCGCTCTGGATAAGAGCGTCTACTAAAAATGTAAAACAAAAATGTAGTCAGTGACAACTGTGTGGAGTTTGTGACAGAAACTATATGAGCTTATTACAGTATTATAGACACTATGTCCTGGGATTTCCTATGATCTTTATGTAGAAGAACCCCTTCTAACGACTCGTGTGTCGCTTGTTGACATCATAGAGCAAAATATGTTCGTGAGAGTCTCAGCTTTTCATAGAAGGCTTTTAATAGTTTGTAGCTCAAACCATTCAGACAGACTTCATTGTAAAAAAGATCCAGCCCCTTTGGGTTCAGCCCCAAACACCGCTCTAGCTCAGACCCTGTTAATCACACAGACTGACGGTTGGTATCAATGGATGCAGATGAAATCCAAATCCAATGGTACAGAAGTCTGTAGCTCAAACAAACACAATATTTAAAAGGGGTTTAATAGTCCTAAATCACGCCGGCGCGACAGTGGGACTCATTGGGTTAAAAGATGACTCACCCTCTCTCTCTCTCTAACGCAGATTTAATGGAATTGGAGGGCTGAGATAATTGCAGATATGGTGGAGAATGTGATGAATATAACTAATGAGGTAAAATACTTCAACTACATGAATTGTCATAGTTAATCAGTTACGGGGCAACTAAAAGCAGAAATCAATTCAAGTATTGGATCGGATTGAATTGAATGTCCTTAGGCAAGGTTTAGTATGTAGTAGGTTTAGTATACCCACACACATGCACAGACGCAAGCAAGGATACACACACATGCAAAACGCACACACATACACGTGCACACACACACACACACACACACACACACACACACGAGAAATGAGACCTCCATAGAATAATACATGTTCAAAATGATATTAAAATTTTATTATAATTTGCTTTGTTAGATAAATAGAACAGCCTGTAACCTGGATAGATGGAGACTGGACTATCAGGCAATATGTATGTTTTATGTAGTACGGTTACAAAATTCCGGTAACTTTCCCAAAATTCCCAGGTCTTCCAGAAATCCCGGTCGGAGGATTTCCAGCCGGAAGATTCCCTCCTGATTCCTGGGATTTCTGAAAAACCTGGCAATGTTGGGAAAGTTAGTGCAATTTTGCAACCCTATTCTGTAGTAAAGAAAACAAAACCGAAAAGGCTATACAGTAATAACAAAAACATTGATAATATGAGAATATCCATAAAATGTAATCTACTTTTACATCATCACCTCTACATATCGGTGTAATTGTGCTTTGATAATGACATATTTTTGCGACTAGAACACAGATACAGAACATTTCAAAACCCTCACAGAATTACAAGGAAAAACCGAAATTAACTGATTTCTGGAAAACTCCCCACGCTAAATGAATAGGCTGGAATAACACGTGTCGCTAGGGGATGATTTGGGATTATGGGATAGAGCACACATTCACAACATGGATGAATGAAAAAAAGGCGTGTTGTTGGAATGTGGTTCAGCTAGCTGGTGGATTCAACCAGGCTGGTCACACAAACCAACACATTTCATTACACACACACACACACACACACACACACACGCACGCACACGCACGCACACGCACACGCACGCACACGCACACACACATGCACACACACGCACATACACGATAATAGGAGGGGAGCGTCATCTTCCTTTACCTGTATCATCGAGGCAAACTTGGCAGCAATAATACAAATAAAAAAAAACGTAATACATGCAGGACGACATACAAGCATGCATTTACAAGATGAGACCTGAAAAGTTCACCATACGTTTTTACTAAATGGTAGAACTCTCTACCATCCTCTCCCTAAATGCTTCCACTACTCATCTTGATTGTTGTTGATGTAACCCATTGTGGAGATGGCTACATTCTCAAGACAGACAGAGAGACTTCCACTAGAACTGCACCCCTATGAAGCCCCTACGAAGCCCCTATGAAGCACTTATGAAGCCCCTACGAAGCCCCTATGAAGCATCACAGCAGTTATGGTGCTACATCTATAGTGAAGTTCAGTGAAGAACTACATTCCTCTACTGACCAGGGTTGGGGTCAATTCCATTCCAATTCAGTCAATTCAGGAATGGAATTGTCTAAATTGAAATGGAATTGATCCCAACCATACTACTATCCTAATAGGCCAGCCATCAGCGACTGACAGTAAAGGCATGGGGCTCTGTTGATGTTGTCTGTACAGTGTTGTGTCTGTACAGTAGTTAGATGCATTTCCCATATATCTCTGTTTTAGAGTGAGAAGTCCATATTTGCAATGTGTTCTTGAAGAGTAGAGTCTTTGTTTCCTGGTTCTATTCCAAACATAGAGATAGAACATTCAGGATTTACTTATAGGATTGCAAATTCCAAAAAAAAATCCGGAACTTTTACAGATATATATATGTTTGGAATAATCTTCTTCTTCTCCACTTGATGTGATTGTTGATATTTTCCCCCTCCTCTCAGAGAGTAAGAAAAGTTTCCATATTGAGAATCCGTTCACGTCAGATATTCTTGTTGTATGGTTGACTTTGGTTGCATTCTGCCAGCCAGGTTCTTCCTCCTTCTTCCTCCTGTCCTGATTGGCTCAGGTACTTCCTGCTTTCTCCTGAATGGCTCAGCACGTGAAGTCTTCGAAGTTGCCCTGCGCTGGATGGTGAGGTAACATGTTGGCAGGATACGCACCCGGCGTGCGCAGGTTCTCACAGGGCGCCTGAGGGAGGAGCGAAGAGGAAGGGATGAGTGAACAGGAAGGAGAGACATGAATAACACTTCCGGTAGTAGTGAGGAGTGACCATACTGTAGTGGAATGAAACCAAAGAGAAAATACTGCCAAAAATCACCCTTTCATTTTATAGTGCACTACTTAGTCTAAAGTAGTGCACTATATAGAGAATAAGGTGCCATTTGAAAGGAAACTGTTTTGGGGTCAGAAAGAAAGGCAGAAGTACTGGTGCCGTGTGGAGGGAAAGAAAGATAATGGATTAAACGGAGGAACGCAGGGTAAAGGAGGTTGAAATAACTCCATGCAGCGAACCAACCGTTTCTCTCTCTCCCTCCCTCTCTCTCTCCCTCCCTCCCTCCCTCCCTCCCTCCCTCCCTCCCTCCCTCCCTCCCTCCCTCCCCAGTCCTCAAGCTACAATTAGACTGAACTGAACTGGCTCCACTTACACTCTTAGAAAAAAATGTGCTATTTAGATCTAAAATGGTTATTTGTCTGTCCTCATTGGAGAACCCTTTGTAGACCCATTTTTGGTTACAGGTATAACCATTTTTGGTTCCAGGTAGAACCCTTCTGGTTACAGTTAGAACCCTTTTGGGTTCCATGTAGGACCTTTTCCGCAGAGGGTTCTAAATGGAACCTGAAAGGGTTCTACGTGAAACCAAAAAGGGTTCTCCCTGCAACCAAAACAGGTTATTCTATGGGGACAGCCAAATAACCCTTTTGGAACCCTTTTTTCTAAGAGTGTGCACTTGAAAATCAGGAGCTGTCACCCCCCCCAGCTCTCATTGTAAACCCACTAGGCTGGCCCTGTAGACCATCTGTGATTAAAGTGAAACCATTTCCACCCTCTCTCTATTTCTCTCTCACACAATCTCTCCCTTTCTTTGGCTCTCTGTCTGTCTTTCTCTCTCTCTATTCCTTTCTTTGGCTCTCTGTCTTTCTCTCTCTCCCCCCCCCATCTATCCTGTATCGGTCCAACAATTCTTCCAGACACTGCAAATACTTAGCCAGAGATAGAGCTAGCCTACTGACATGGCGTTTGACGTCGTCCAGACTCAGAACTGTTCCCCGGTCGTTGCTGTTGCTGCGTTTGTGTTTCTTATTTGAGCACCGACACAGCTTGTACTTGATCACCTGCAAACAAGCAAACATAGTAGCTGGTCTTTGAAGCAGTGCCTCAGAGGAACAGACTTTTGGAATGCAGCCAACTGACTGTTCACTGTTAATCTGTTTTCCTTTTTTTTAAACGGACTATTGGTGAACGGTTTTCGTTGTTTAATACTGGATTCTTATTGAGACTAATGAATATTGTAATGAGAAAGTTCTATAATTCAAAGACGATTGATGGTACACATTTATAAATTATTTCCAATGGCAGTAATGCGTACAATAATGAAATAAGCTACTGATCCCAGTTTTTTCCCATCAAGAAGTCATTAAAACTAACAAAAAATGATTACATTTTAAATTAAAATGTTTTATATAGATAGAATTAATCATGAGTACATGAACATACTGTAAACAGAAAGAGTGAATGCTGAAACACACCCTTGTAGAACAGGCAGCTATTCTACCCAGGGAGGTTGTTGCTCTGATAAAAACCGACAGGAACAGAAGCATCCTAACTGAATCCCAAATACAATATGTCTAAAATGTTAATGTAGTCAACAGTGCTACAACAGTGCTGCGCCTGAGAGAGATGAGCTGCTTTCAGACACCTGGAAATGAATGATCTGCAAGCTCGTTTTAAGGTGGGTGGCTAGTTTTAACGGGATACATGTAGTTCACTTTTTTTTTTAAAGTGTAGCTTAAAAAACTTCCCTAGGGTGTTGTTTCCTCCAGACAGTTGTTAAACCAGTTAGCTGGTTACTAAGCAACATCCACAATAACTTGGTTAGCATTTTTGGAGAATGCAGCAATGCTAGTGGAAATGGATTGTTTCTGTGTGGCTGGCTAGTTCTACGGCCTGTGGCTGTCCATCACTCAACTAAACATATTGCCCTGAGAGAATCATGTAAATGAAGGATATTTACATACATTTACATATATACTACCATTACCTGGAGGCAAACATTCTCTAGGAAACCTAGATGCAAGCAAAAAGCCAAGACATAAACAAATACCTAAGTATGCCTTCGGGGAACTGTTTCAGGACACACCGGATTAGATTTTGAATAAAGATCTGACAGGAAACCTAGAAACATTTTACATTTACAAAATGAAGGCTTACCTCATATAGGTAGTCAAAGAGTTCTAGGATGGTGAGGATACTGGCACCTATGAAGAGACCCATCTGACCACCAATATCACCTGAAAACACATGAAGAGACCCATCTGACCACCAATATCACCTGAAAACACATGACGAGACCCATCTGACCACCAATATCACCTGAAAACACATGAAGAGACCCATCTGACCACCAATATCACCTGAAAACACATGAAGAGACCCATCTGACCACCAATATCACCTGAAAGCACATGAAGAGACCCATCTGACCACCGATATCACCTGAAAACACATGAAGAGACCCATCTGACCACCTATATCACCTTTAAACACATGAAGAGACCCATCTGACCACCAATATCACCCGAAAACACGAAGCACATGAAGAGACCCATCTGACCACCAATATCACCTGAAAACACACGAGAGACCCATCTGACCACCAATATCACCTGAAAACACATGAAGAGACCCATCTGACAACGAATATCACCCGAAAACACGAAGCACATGAAGAGACCCATCTGACAACCAATATCACCCGAAAACACGAAGCACATGAAGAGACCCATCTGACCACCAATACCACCCGAAAACACGAAGCACATGAAGAGAGCCATCTGACCACCAATATCACCAATATCACCTGAAAACACATGAAGAGACCCATCTGACCACCAATATCACCTGAAAACACATGAAGAGACCCATCTGACCACCAATACCACCCGAAAACACGAAGCACATGAAGAGAGCCATCTGACCACCAATATCACCTGAAAACACATGAAGAGACCCGTCTGACCACCAATATCACCTAAAAACACATTGTGATGTCACGAGAGGCTGTGTCCTGGAGGGACGTTACATCCCCCTGAGGTGGCTGCAAACCCAGACAGCTATGGCTCCATCTGCTGGTATGGTCGGGAACTCCAACCCTCTGTGGCCAATCTTCCCACGCAGCTGAAACCAATCAGGGGCTGATAAGCTGGAGTTGTTTTGGAAGGGGAGAGACACGGTCTGGAAGGTGGGCTCGGAGAAGAAGAGAATTGTGTTATAATTTCCGTTAGTTGCCGAAGACCTTTAATAAAAATCCTTGTTTTGGTTGAACCTGGACTCCTTGCACTACTTGGGCAACCTTCGCTGGAAGCGGTAGCCTCTCGTGGCATCACAGATGGTGGAGAATACAGGCACGCTCAGCGTTAATAGTGCATGTCAGAGGAGGATACCGAAGGTTTGATCACCCAGTTTTCCAAGTTGGCCGTAGGCTCCCCGCCCGACTGAAATGGAGGACATATTGAAAGCCCTTGTTGCTGGCCAGCAAGCCCAGATGCAAGCAAACGTGGCTCTCTTGGAGGAGCAAAAGAAAGCCAACCTTCTGAAGGCAGAGGAATTGCAGTTGCAGAGACAGAGGGTGGTCCAAAAATACCCGCCCAATAAAGGCAAGTGACTTTATATCTAAGATGGGAGCTACCGATGACATTGAGGCATACCTGCATGCATTTGAGGCCACGGCCACTAGGGAAGCCTGGCCCAAGCAACAGTGGGTTGGTCTGTTAGCCCCCTTCCTAACCGGGGAAGCGCTGAATGCTGTCCGGGACCTGGGCCCTGACCAGGTTACGGACTATGATGCCCTGAAGTCTGAGATCCTCAGCAGATATGGACTCACAAAGTTTGGTATGGCCCAGCGCTTTCACAGCTGGACCTTCCTACCAGACCAACCTCCTCGGGCGCAGATGCATGAACTTGTCCGAATCGCAAGGAAATGGCTGGATCCGCGAGAGGAATACAGCAGCGGCGGTGGTGGAGGCCGTTGTGGTGGATCGTTACCTACGCGCCCCTGCCTTATGAGGCAAAACGGTTCATCAGTCAACAGGCCTTGACCACGGCTGATCTGACCGTGGAAGCTGTGGAAAAGTACCAGGCCACAGCGGAGATGCTGAATGCTTCCCGAAAAAGACCCCAGGAGTGCGGCCCCACCACAAATGGGAAGGACCCGTCCAAAGGACCCCAAGGTCTCGAACCCAGCCACGTCAGGACTTATCCCGGCTCCAGGGGGAGCCAGAAACCAGGCGGGTCCAAGAAGAGGTACACCAGGATGGGAACCTCGACAGTGTTACCGGTGTGGGGAGATGGGACATATCTCCTGGCAGTGTGGGAAACCAGCCGATGAACCTATGCCCACTGCGGAGTCCTCCAGCTCAGCACCCACACACCGGGTTGCCTCGCTCTTGGGAGTCGTAGATGGCGGCCCAGATCGACCCCCACCTGCCCGGTAACTGTGAATCACCATGATGTGGAGGCCTTACTGGATTCTGGTAGCCGGGCCACCCCTGGTGCGTAAGGATTTGGTGGGCCCAACGTGTCTGACCCCGGGAAAGTCCTCCCAGTTTCCTGTGTCCATGGGGACACCAGAGAATACCCCATTACTGAACTTACAATGACCAGCACACGGGAACCATACACACGACGGCGGGGGTGGTTGATTCCCTCCCCGTCCCTGTCCTAATTGGGACGAGACTGCCCAGCCTTTTACCCACTCTGGAGAGAGTCTCAGGAGAGGATAACCCGAGTACCTCGGAAACGGAGAGGCAAGACTCATCCTCGGGAAGGCTCCGGTGCAATCCTCCGAGTTACTCACTCCCGCCCGGGCTCTGATAGGGATGGCAGGTGCCCAGACCGACACCGAGACTGGTCCGGATACGGGAGAAGAGAACGCAGCCCAGGGAAAGTGCTCCGTTCTCCAGTGAAGAAGACGTCCCAGGCACCCAAGAGCTCCCTCTCACAGGCCAGTATGGTACGGCTCAATTACAAGATCCTACTCTTGCAAATGCCTTAAGAAATGTGCAGGTATTAGAAGGTGTAGTGTTAGGTGATAAGACAACCCCTACTTACCCCCATTTCGCAGTAAACCGGGGGTTAGTATATCAGATAGTCAAGAAAATGAGGAAGTGCATGAACAGCTCCTCGTGCCACAGCCCTATCGGGCCACAGTACTCAACCTAGCCCACACACACCGCTAGGGGCCCACTTGGGGGTAGAGAAGACTAAGGAAAGAATCATGCAACGTTTCTTTTGGCCAGAGTACACAAAGAGATAGAGAACTACTGCCGTAGTTGCCCTGAGTGTCAGCAGGTTGCACCAAAGCCCACATATAGAAACCCCGCTCATTCCCTTGCCCATTATCGAAACTCCTTTTGAGAGGATTGGATTAGACATAGTCGGGCCCTTACCGGAAAAGTGCCAGGGGACATCAATACATTCTGGTCATTCTGGACTATGCGTCCCGGTACCGGAGGCCATTCCGCTGAGGAAGGCTACATCCAGACAAATCGCCAAGGAGCTGTTCCGTCTCTCAACTAGTCTGGGAATCCCAAAAGAGATATTGACGGACCAAGGGACTCCATTCATGTCCAGGGTGATGAAAGAACTCTGTGCTTTACTGAAAATCAAACAGCTGAGAACCCTCGGTCTACCACCCCCAGACAGATGGCCTGAGTCGAACGTTTTAACAAAACACTAAAATCCATGCTGCGGAAAGCGGTAGGGAAGATGGGCGCAACTGGGATCAGCTGTTACCATACATATTGTTTGCGGTGAGAGAGGTACCTCAGTCTTCTACTGGTTTTTCACCCTTTGAGCTCTTGCTTTCCTACAGACCCAGAGGACTGCTCGACATCGCCAAGGAGGCCTGGGAGGAGCAGCCATGCCAACAGCGGACACTGATCGACCATGTAGGGGCTATGAGGGAGAGAATGAAGGCCATCTATCCCATGATGCGGGAACACATGGAGGCCAGTCAGCGGCAACAGCAAGCCTCCCTACAACAGATCTGCTCAGCCCAGGGAGTTTAAGCCGGGGGACAGAGTGCTGGTCCTGGTGCCAACCGTTGAGTGCAAATTCCTGGCAACCTGGCAAGGACCATATGAGGTCATTGAACGCATGGGAGAAGTAAACTACAAGGTGAGGCAACCAGATAAGAGGAAAACTGAGCAGATTTATCATGTTAACCTTTTAAAGAAGTGGCACGCCAGAGAGGCGCTGTTTAGCTCTCTACCCCCACAGAGACCCAGGAACCGGCGCGAGAAGAGGTTCAGCTGGGTCCAAATCTGTCCCCACATCAACGACAGATGGCCCTGGAACTCGTGGAGCAGAACCAGGATGTCTTCTCCTCCCTTCCCCGGTCACACAGAGGTGGTCCAACATGAGATCCGCACCATGCCTGGCCGAACGGTAAACCAGCGCCCGATACCGCGTGCCAGAGGCTCGTAAAGTGGTTATACAGAAGGAGGTAAGGGAAGATGCGGGAGTTGGGAGTAATCGAAGAGTCCCACAGTGCCTGGGCAAGTCCCATAGTACTAGTTCCCAAGCCAGACGGTTCAGTACTGATTTTGTAATGACTATCGAAAGTTGAATGAAGTGTCTGAATTTGATGCATACCCAATGCCTCGTGTCGATGATTTAATAGACTCCTTGGGGCATGCTCGTTTCATAACCACTCTTGATCTCACAAAAGGCTACTGGCAGGTGCCCTTGACCCCAGCGTCTAAGGAGAAGACAGCCTTTGCCACCCGGGAGGGGCTCTACCAGTATACCCGACTTCCGTTTGGTCTCCACGGGGCACCTGCCACGTTCCAACGCCTGATGGATCGGAGTCCTTGCGCCCCCACAAGAGGTACGAGCGGCTTATTTGGATGATGTGGTTATACAAAGTCAGGATTGGGCCAGCCACCTACCCCCGGGTACAAGCGGTGCTGGATTCGCTCAGGGAAGCAGGGCTCACGGCAAACCCGAAGAAGTGCAAGGTGGCCTTCAGTGAGACAAACTACCTGGGGTACACCATTGGGCGGGGTTGGTCAAACCACAGGAAGCCAAACTGCGGGCCATACAGGACTGGCCGCAGCCCATCAACAAGAAGCAAGTAAGGTCATTTTTGGGCCTCGCTGGCTACTATAGACGCTTTATTGCAGATTTTGCTACCATAGCGGCACCATTGACGGAGCTGGCGACCAAACGCCACTCACGAATGGTGAAGTGGAACCCCTGCGGCGGAGGCGGCTTTCCCGCAACCTGAAGCGAGCACTCTGCTCCAGTCCGATCCTGGTGGCACCAGACTTCAAGAAGGAATTCATGGTCCAAGCGGATGCTTCGGAGGTGGGTCTGGGTGCTGTCCTCACCCAGGCACATGACGGGGAAGAACATCCCATTCTCTACCTAAGCAGGAAGTTACTTCCAAGAGAGAAGAACTATTCAACGGGTGGAGAAGGGAATGTCTGGCTGTAGTCTGGGCCCTGGAGTCCCTTCGGTTCTATCTCCTGGGCCGACGTTTCATGGTGGTATCTGATCACGCCCCTCTGCAGTGGATGGCCAAGAACAAGGAATCAAACAGTAGAGTAACCAGATGGTTTTTGAGCTTGCAACCGTTTAACTTTTCGGTTGGTCCACAGGGCTGGCAAGCACCACGGAAATGCGGACGCCCTCTCCCGGCGTGATGCCTTCTTCACTGCCTTTACCCCGACGCAGGACGTCGGTCCCGAGGAGGGGGATGTGTGATGTCACGAGAGGCTGTGTCCTGGAGGGACGCTACATCCCCCTGAGGTGGCTGCAAACCCAGACAGCTATGGCTCCATCTGCTGGTATGGTCGGGAACTCCAACCCTCTGTGGCCAATCTTCCCACGCAGCTGAAACCAATCAGGGGCTGATAAGCTGGAGTTGTTTTGGAAGGGGAGAGACACGGTCTGGAAGGTGGGCTCGGAGAAGAAGAGAATTGTGTTATAATTTCGTTAGTTGCCGAAGACCTTTAATAAAAATCCTTGTTTTGGTTGAACCTGGACTCCTTGCACTACTTGGGCAACCCCGCTGGAAGCGGTAGCCTCTCGTGGCATCACAACATGAAGAGACCGATCTGACCACCAATATCACCTGAAAACACATGAAGAGACCCATCTGACCACCAATATCACTTGAAAACACGAAGCACATGAAGATACCCATCTGACAACCAATATCACCTTAAAACACGAAGCACATGAAGACACCATCTGACCACCATTATCACCCGAAAACACGAAGCACATGAAGACCCATCTGACCACCAATATCACCCGAAAACACGAAGCACATGAAGAGACCCATCTGACAACCAATACCACCCGAAAACACGAAGCACATGAAGAGACCCATCTGACCACCAATATCACCTGAAAACACATGAAGAGACCCATCTGACCACCAATATCACCTGAAAACACATGAAGAGACCCATCTGACTACCAATATCACCTGAAAACACACGAAGAGACCCATCTGACCAACAATATCACCTGAAAACACATGAAAAGACCCATCTGACCACCGATATCACCCCAAAACACGAGCACATGAAGAGACCCATCTGACCACCAATACCACCCGAAAACACGAAGCACATGAAGAGACCAATCTGACCAACAATACCACCCGAAAACACGAAGCACATGAAGAGACCCATCTGACCACCAATATCACCTGAAAACACACGAAGAGACCCATCTGACCACCAATATCACCTGAAAACACATGAAGAGACCCATCTGACCACCAATATCACCTGAAAACACATGAAGAGACCCATCTGACCACCAATATCACCCGAAAACACGAAGCACATGAAGAGACCCATCTGACAACCAATATCACCCGAAAACATGAAGCACATGAAGAGACCCATCTGACCACCAATACCACCCGAAAACACGAAGCACATGAAGAGATCCATCTGACCACCAATATCACCCGAAAACACGAAGCACATGAAGAGACCCATCTGACCACCAATATCACCCGAAAACACGAAGCACATGAAGAGACCCATCTGACCACCAATATCACCCGAAAACACGAAGCACATGAAGAGACCCATCTGTCCACAAATATCACCCGAAAACACGAATCACATGAAGATACCCATCTGACCAACAATACCACCCGAAAACACGAAGCACATGAAGAGACCCATCTGACCACCAATATCACCCGAAAACACCAAGCACATGAAGAG